>NW_024099829.1:0-2660 GCF_016545835.1 Crotalus tigris
GTTCTTCTTTTTTCTTTCTTCGGCTTTGTTTCGTCCTCCGTGTCTCTTCTGAGGAACATTTGGCAACAGGCGTGCAAATGGTCCTCCCCTCGATCTCAGGGACTCTAAAGCTACAAAATCTTTTATAGATCAACGGCCACACTTAGCATTAAAAAGGGCCGTTGAGGCTTTCTTTATGGTTCTAAGAACCATCGCCATGGCCAGAATTATGCCAGGCAAGAAAGGTATAAAATCTATAATGGATCAACAGCCACACCTAGCATTAAAAAGGGCCATTGAGGTTTTCTTTTGGTTCTAAGAACCATCGCCATGGCTAGAATTATGCAAGGCAAGAAAGGTATAAAATCTATTATCCATCAATGGCCACACTTAGAATTAAAAAGGTCCATTGAAACTTTTTTTCTGGTTCTAAGAACAGGTGCCAGGGCTTAATTTATGCCAGGCAAGAAAGATATAAAATCAACTATCTACAAGATCGTATTCATTCTTGATTTCCATTCCTTCTTCTTGTACTTTTACCATCAAAGCTGAGTCTTCTGTCTTCTAAGATGCTGTCGTACATGCCTTTGAAATAAAAAAAAAATCAACGTTACTTCAGCTGCCACTGAGGTTTTACACCTAAGAAGGCACAATACACTGTGGTTACTATTACCTCAGACTGCAGAATTTTTACCCCTACTTACTAGTAGAAAATGGACCATCATTTTTTGTTTGGTGGGGGGACCATTGACCTCCCTCCATATCATAAAACTTTGAAGAATACAACTTACCTCACAGCGTAGGAGTCGCCATCACAGCCAAAGGCTAATAGGGCTTGAACTGGAGACATTTTCTTGCTGTCTTGGTTCTTCTTTTTTCTTTCTTCGCCTTTGTTTCTTCCTCCGTGTCTCTTCTGAGGAACATTTGGCAACAGGCGTGCAAATGTTCCTCCCCTCGATCTCAGGGACGCTAAAGCTACAAAAGCTTTTATAGATCAACGGCCACACTTAGCATTAAAAGGGCCGTTGAGGCTTTCTTTCTGGTTCTAAGAACCATCGTCATGGCCAGAATTATGCCAGGCAAGAAAGGTATAAAATCTATAATTGATCAACAGCCACACTATCATTAAAAAGGGCCTTGCGTTTTCTTTGTTCTAGAACCATTCGCCATGGCCTAGAATTATGCCGCAAGAAAACTATAAAATCTATTATCAATCAATGGCCACACCTAGAATTAAAAGGTCCATTGAAACTTTCTTTCTGGTTCTAAGAACCGTTGCCAGTGCTTAATTTATGCCAGGCAAGAAAGATATAAAATCAACTATCTACAAGATCGTATTCATTCTTGATTTCCATTCCTTCTTCTTGTACTTTTACCATCAAAGCTGAGTCTTCTGTCTTCTAAGATGCTGTAGTACATGCCTTTGAAATAAAAAAAAAATCAACGTTACTTCAGCTGCCACTGAGGTTTTACACCTAAGAAGGCACAAAACACTGTGGTTACTATTACCTCAGATGCAGGTGTTACCCCTCTTACCTAGGAAGAATGGGACCATCATTTTTTGCTGGGGGGAGCCATTGACTCCGCTCCATATCATAAAACTTTGAAAGAATAACAACTTACGCTCACAGCGTAGAGGCGCCATCACAGCAAAGCTAATCATGGCTTGAACTGGAGACATTTTCTTGCTGTCTTGGTTCTTCTTTTTTCTTTCTTCGCCTTTGTTTCTTCCTCCGTGTCTCTTCTGATGAACATTTGGCAACAGGTGTGCAAATGTTCCTCCCCTCGATCTCAGGGACTCTAAAGCTACAAAATCTTTTATAGATCAACAGCCACACTTAGCATTCAAAAGGGCCATTGAGGTTTTCTTTTGGTTCTAAGAACCATCGCCATGGCTAGAATTATGCCAGGCAAGAAAGGTATAAAATCTATTATCCATCCATGGCCACACTTAGAATTAAAAAGGTCCATTGAAACTTTTTTTCTGATTCTAAGATCGATCGCCGTGGCTAAAATTACGCCAGGCAGAAAACTATAAAATCTATGATTATCCACTGCCACGTTGGTCATTTAAATGGGCCACTGAGAGGGGTTTTCTTTCTGTTCTAAGAACCATAGCCTGGATAAATTTACAACTCAGCAGAAAACAATAAAATCGATTAGCAATCACTGGCCACACTAAATTAAAAGTCCATTGAAACTTTCTTCTGGTTCTAAGAACCGTTGCCCGGGGCTTAATTTATGCAGGCAAGAAGATTAAATCAACGTATCTAAATATCGTATTCATTCTTGATTTCCATTCCTTCTTCTTGTACTTTTTACCATCAAGCTAGTCTTCTGTCTTATAGGATGGTGTAGAGTACATGCCTTTGAGATAAAAAAAAAAAATCAACATTACTTCAGCTGCCACTGAGGTTTTACACCTAAGAAGGCACAATACACTGTGGTTACTATTACCTCAGAGGCAGGTATTACCCCTACTTACCTAGGAAGAATGGACCATCATTTTTTTTGGGGGGGGGGAACATTGACCTCCCTCCATATCATAAAACTTTGAAGAATACAACTTACCTCACAGCGTAGGAGGAGCCATCACAGCCAAAGGCTAATAGGGCTTGAACTGAAGACATTTTCTTGCTGTCTTGTTCTTCTTTTTTCTTTCTTCGCCTTTGTTTCTTCCT
>NW_024099830.1:0-10718 GCF_016545835.1 Crotalus tigris
TCAAAGGTTTATTTCTTTTGGTGGCTGCTATATCCGGCTTGGCCACGGGAGGGCACTGTTTTCCCTCCCTTAGCGAGAGCGGCATTGAGGCCGTGGAAAAGGCCTAGGGTGGCCTCGATGGTAAATGCTATGGGACGGGTATTGCGGCCGCCAAGGGAAATAAGCCTTTTGAATGGGGTTTTCAAGGCTTACCTCGTTGATCGGAAGTGGAGTCCGCCCTGCCCAGAAGGTCCCCGAAAAAAAGGAAGTGGAAGGACGATTAAGAAGGACGGACCGGAAGTCGGCCATATTGGGAAGGTCGCAATTTAAAGACCCTGGAGGACGGCGAATTTGCGCGGACCGGAAGTCGGACATACTGAGGAGGTCTACCCGAAAGGAAGTAGGGGGAAAGATTAAGAACGAAGGGACGGACGTCGGACATGATGTAAGGTCCTTTTAACCGCAGCACCTGGATGACGGCCTGTTACTCGACGGACAGTGAAGCCCGCCGTCCAGAGAGGGCCTCTCGCAGATTACTCGTCAAGAACCTGCCGGCGGACATGCGCAAAGGGCCGATGGAAGCGGCCCCTTCCCCTTTCGGAGGAGCATAGAGTGGCGACCCTTTGGCGGACGCTCTGCGCTTTGGGGCTTAGCTTCTCGGTGTCCCGATCCTGGGCAAGTGGCCTACGACGGCTTCCCTGGTAATGCTATGGGACGGGAAACACTGCCCTCCTGTGGTCAAAAACGGGTACTGCTGCCGCCCAAAGAAATAAATACTTTTGAATAGCATTTGAAGCTTACTCTTCTCTCTTTTTATTCTTAACGCCTTATGATTAATATTAACGTGGCGACGGGGGGCCCGGTCGGTGCCACACGGGCGCAGAAGAAATCCTGGTTCCAATCTTAAACCGAGTTAAGGCCTATTGTGGCTTATTCATATTAATAAGGTTTTAATAATCAAGACTAATCATCTTAAAGAGGTTTATTTATTTTTCTGGCCGCAGTATCCTGATTTGACCATTTCCGTCCCTTTAGCAGGGCTGGCTCAGGAATTCTGGGAGTTGAAGTCCACCAGTCATACAAAGTGCAGCAAGGTTCCTTACCCTGCCTTAGCTATAGGATGGAGGGCCATTAAAAAGGCGAGTGGACTCCAAGCCAAGCTTGGGAAGAAAAACTGTGGCCCTCCCTGGGGTGCTACAAATGGTGTTGGCGGCCACCCAAAAAATCAAGACTTTTTAAATGGCATTTTAAAATGACCGTATTCTCTATCTTTCTTAACGGTATTACACCTTATAATAGACGCAGGCCTACAGTTTATTTATGTACGGCGACAATTATAAATGCCATTAGTATGCAACTCTCAACGTCTCACCCCTTTTTCCTCCTTTAAATGATAACCTATATGGGAACGATAGGTTATATACTTTTTTCAAAATAACTACATTTTTTTTATATTGATCGTTTTCCTATAAAAATACACATATTTCAAATAGATATTTGATATTGCGCTTATATTAATACATAGGTATCTCTAAGAAATATAGTTTAGAAACACCAAGCCAAATACAAACCTACATACGTACGAACTCCTTAAAGAAAAAGAAGGGCAGGACAAACAAAACTATTCTTGAATAAAAACATCTGGGTTTGCTTGAAGGGGGAGAGCGGGGTGCACTTTTAGGAGCAACCTCTTAAGGTGTAACACAGGGAAGCGCGATACGACTGGATCATGGAGAAAGCTAGGGAGTTCCAGAAAAACATCTACTTCTGCTTCATTGACTATGCGAAAGCCTTTCATTGTGTGGATTGTGGCAAGTTCTTAAAGAGATGGGAATACCAGACCATCTTATTTGTCTCTTGAGAAACCTATATGCGGGTCAAGAAGCAACAGTGAGAACTGGACACGGAACCACTGATTGGTTCAAAATTGGCAAAGGAGTCCGGTAAGGCTGTATACTGTCGCCCTGCTATTTAACTTATATGCAGAGCACATCATGAGAAAGGCAGGGCTAGATGAATCAAAAGCTGGAATTAAGATTGCCGGGAGAAATATCAACAACCTAAGATATACAGATGATACCACTCTAATGGCAGAAAGTGAAGAGGAACTAAAGAGCCTCTTGATGCGGGTGAAGAAGGAGAGTGCAAAAGTTGGCTTGAAACTGAACATTAAGAGAACCAAAATCATGGCATCCGGCCTCTCAATTCCTGGCAAATAGAGGGGGAAGAAATGGAGGTAGTGACAGATTTTATTTTCTGGGCTCGCGAGATCACCTCAGATGGGGACTGCAGCCTAAGAAATTAAAAGAGCTTGCCTTCCTGGGAAGGAAAGCTATGGAGCAAATCTAGACCGCGTACTAAAAGCGAGAGACATCACCCTGCCCGAAAGTGCGTAAACATAGTCCATGCTCATGGTCTGCCAGTTGCATGTATGGCCGCGAAAGTTGGACCATAAGAATGCTGAGGCGCTCAAGAATTGAGGCCTCGGACTATGGTGTTGGAGAAGACTCTTGACGAGTCCCTTTGGACTGCAGGCTTTCAAACCGTCGTCTCTAAAGAGATCAATCCTGACTGCTCTTTAGAAGGCCAGATCCTGAGGTTGAAACTCAAATACTTGGCCACCTAATGAGAAGGAAGGACTCACTGGAGAAGGGCCTAATGCTGGAAAAGATTGAGGGCAATAGAAGAAGGGGACGACAGAGAATGAGATGGCTGGATGGAGTCACTGAAGCAGTAGGTGTGAATTTAAATGGACTCCAGAAGATGGTAGAGGACAGGAAGACCTGAGGAACGTTGTCCATGGGTTCGCGATGGGTCGGACACGACTTCGCACTTAACAACAATAAAAAGAAATAAACCTTTTAATGGATGCATTTTAGAACTAACGGTATTCTCTATCTTATTAACGGTAGTAACCCCTTATTACAGGGCCCATTGGTAGAAAAATTCCAAGTATGGTCCTCCTGCTCGCAGGCCGAGCTTGGCTAAAGACCTCCGATTCCCTTCCACTGTATTCTGACAGAATTTTACCTCCACTGGGGATTTTCCCATTTATTTTACCAGGAAACATACATATAGGGCAGCCTAGAAAAGTCATTACCCTCCTAACCATACCAAAGGCCTCTGACTTTGTTGGCGTGTCCATTTTGCTCTATGAGTTCATGGTGACCTAACCCTAACCCTAAGTGGAATTTTCCTCCAATGGGATTTTCCCATGTATTTTACCAGGAAACATAGAAAGGGCAGCCTAGAAAAGTCAGTGCCCTCCTAACCATACCCAAGCACTCCGAGTTGTTGGCGATGTCCATTTTGCTCTAGGAGTTCACGGTGACGTAACCCTAACCCTAACTGGAATTTTCCTGCAATGGGATTTTCCCATGTATTTTACCCATGAAACATACATAGGGCAGCCTAGAAGTCGTGCCTCCTAACCATACCCCAGCACTCCGAGTTGTTGGCGATGTCCATTTTGCTCTAGAGTTCACGGTGACGTAACACAACCCTAACCCTAGAGTGGACTTTTCTCCAATGGATTTTCCCATGTATTTTACAGGAAACATAGAAGGGCAGCCTAGAAAAGTCAGTGCCTCCTAACAATACCCAAGCACTCCGGGTTTCTTGGCGATGTCCATTTTGCTCTAAGAGTTCACCGTGACGTAACCCTAACCCTAAGTGGAATTTTCCTCCAATGGGATTTTCCCATGTATTTTACCAGGAAAAATACATAGGGCACCCTAGAAAAGTCAGTGCCCTCCTAACCATACCCAAGCACTCCGAATTCATTGGCGATGTCCATTTTGCTCTATGAGTTCATGGTGACCTAACCTTAACCCTAAGTGGAATTTTCCTCCAATGGGATTTTCCCATGTATTTTTACCAGGAAACATAGATAGGGCAGCCTAGAAAGGTCACTGCCCTCCTAACCATATCCAAGCACTCCGAGTTTGTTGCGATGTCCCTAATTTGCTCTAAGAGTTCACGGTGACGTAACCCTAACCCTAAAGTGGAATTTTCCTCCAATGGGATTTCCTCATGTATTTTACCAGGAAACACAGATAGAGAAGGCCAGAAAACTCTGTGCCCTCCTAACCATACCCAAGCACTCTGAATTTGTTGGACATGTCCATTTTGCTCTATGAGTTCATGGTGACCTAACCCTAACCCTAAGTGGAATTTTCCTCCAATGGGATTTTCCCATGTATTTAACAAGAAATATAGATAAGGCAACCTAGAAAAGTTATTGCCCTGCTGACCATACCCAAGCACTCTGAGTTTCTTGGCAATGTCCATTTTGCTATGTGAGTTAATGGTGACCTAACCTTTACCCTAATTGTAATTTTCCTCCATGGGATTTTTCCATGTATTTTACCAGGAAACATAGATAAGGTAGCCTAGAAAAGTCAGTGCCCTCCTAACAATACCCAAGCACTCCGAGTTTGTTGGCGATTTTTGTTTCTTCTGCCCTCAAAGTGCTTCATAAAACGCTAACGCTGTAATCTACAAACCACATTAACGCAATTGAAATCGCTCTTAAAATTACACCAGAGGATTGCTCAGAAATCAAAAGCTCGGCCAAAGAGATGCGTTCTTACCTTGTCCCTAAGTACCCGGAAAGCGGGGCCCGTGAGCATCACCCAAAGATGCTGTCACACGGCCTGCCAGGTGTGCCAGAAAAGGCCCTTTCCGGTAGACTGCCAAGCTCTGCTAATGGGAAGGCCCTTGGAGAGGTCCCTCCCGCTATTTCCCACCAAAACTGCAATATTGAGAGGAGCGGTGGCGATCGCAACCTCCCACCCTGTTTCCCGCTTCCTCTTGGGGTTTTTACTGGGCTCCCAACCTTACTCCATTTCCATCCCTGTCTCTTTAAAAGGAAAAGCCTTACCCTCACTGAAAGTGGCAAAAAGGGGGGGGGGAATCCTCAAGGACAACTTACCTGTTTCCCCCCAGTTCCTTCTTAACAGCCACAGCAAGGGGTGGGGGGGGGTCACCCATCCGGCGGAGGCTCTAGGCTGGAAATCCAGGGAGCGTGACCTCCTTTCTCCACTGCCTTTTCCAAAAAGGCTGAAGCTTTCATCCGGCAGGCGTCCCCACCCTTCCTCCTGGCCGCTACATCAGTCCATGCAGCTGTGAGTGGGGGAAGTTAGCAAAATTGCAAGCCGGACTCTGCAAAGACCCGGGTCTCCTGCTTCCCCCAGAGAGACCTGCTTTTCCTTTCTCTTACCTCTGGGTGGTGGGTGGGCTGTTTACGGCAACCTGGAGAGGAAAGGAAGAAATCTCCTACCCTTCCTAACCCTGACTTGTTTTGGACGAAGGTCTACAGAGTTAGATGGACGGCGAACAAAATAATAAAAGCCATTAGTTGCAACTTCTCACCTCTCATCCCTTTTATCCATCCTTTAAGTTATAAACCTAGAAGGGAACGATAGGTTATACACATTTTCAAAATAAACTGCATTTATTTCTATATATTGATCGTTTCTTAATAAAAATGCACACAATTTCAAATAGAGATTTGATACTGCGCCTATATTAATACAGAGGGATCTCTAAGAAATATAGTTTAGAAACATCAAACCTAAATACAAACCTACATACGTACGATCTCCTTAAGGAAATAGCAGGGCAGGACAAACAAAACTATTCTTGAATAAAAACACCTGGATTTGCTTGAAGGGGGCGAGCGGGGTGCACTTTTAGGAGGAGCAACCTCTTTTAAGGTGTAACACAGGGAAGCGCGATACGACTGGTTCTTCTACATCCGGGACTCGGGCGCTGGGAAAACACCATTTAACGGCTGCCTTGCTTGGCAGCCTTCGAGGAGACCCCCGAGACGGGTCGGAACCCCCTTCCCGACCCGGACGCCAAAAGCCTGGAGCGTGTCCCGCCGGCCCCGCCTCTAAAAAGGAGCTAAAAAGAAGCCGCGGCTGAGCTCGCGTAAACGACCCCGAAGTGTGTTGTTAAAACAAGCTCACTTCGTCTCTACGTTCCCAATTTAGCCCCTATAGCTGAAAGGGAAAGAGAGCGCAAAGAGACCAGGTCTCGCAACCTCCGGCGCCGCCGCCGCCGCCACCGGTTCTCGGTCGCATTTTTACAGACACCGGCGGCGAAAGGCCAGGTACGGCCAGGCGGACATCTTAGGGGAGAGGACCAAACATGTGGCAGGGGAGGAGGGCGGGGTGGATCCCCCCCGCTAACTAGGTAACAGAGAAAGCCGATATCTTTCTGGAATCAGGAAATGCGGGGATGGCTCGGCTCACCTGAGGCAGTAGCAGGCTTCCTTTTTTCCTTCCTGAAGCCTCGCCGGTAGACGTGCGTTCCGTCAACGTAGTGCAGAAAAGAGCACGGGAAAAAGCAGGGAACGGACAGGAAGTTGGGGACGGCCTCGGCGGATGGACAGGAACTCGGCCGTACTGGGAACGTCGTCGTCGTCGGTGGTCATGCTACGGGACGAAAACCTGTGCCCTCCTGTGGTCAGAAACGGGTACTGCGGTCGCCGAAAAAAATAAAGCTTTTAAATGGGATTTTAAGGCTATTTATTTTCCCCCCCGTCTTTATTAGTAGCCTCTTATTAATATTAATAGGGCGACGGGAGGCCCTTTTGCCATTTTCAAAGGTTTATTTCTTTTGGTGGCTGCTATACCCGGCATGGCCACGGCAGGGCACTGTTTTCCCTCCCTTAGCGATAGCGGCATTGGGCCGTGAAAATGGCTAGGGTGGCCCTCCTGGTAATGCTATGGACGGGTATTGCGGCCGCCAGGGATAGCCTTTGAATTGGGTTTCAGGGCTTACCTCGTTTATCGGGACGTGGAGTCCGCCCTGCCAAGAAGGTCCCCCGAAAAGGAAGTGGATAGGACGACTAAGAAGACGGACCGAAGTCGGCTCATAATTGGGAAAGGTCGTCAATTCAACGACCCTGGAGCGCGAATTTGAGCGGGACAGGAAGGTCGGCATGCTGAGGAGGTCCCCGGAAGGAATATGGGGAAGATTAAGAACGAAGGAACGAAGTCGGACATGATGGAAAGGTCCTTTACCGGGGCAGGCACCTGGGCGCCGATACCGACGGACGGAAGCCGCCGTCCAGAGAGGGCCTCTCGCATATTACTCTGTCATAACCAATCCGCGGACATGCGCAGACATGCCGCGGAGCCGGCCCGTCGGAACCTTTCGGAGGAGCTAGAGTGGCGACCCTTTGGCTGACGCTCTGCGCTTTGGGGCTTAGCTTCTCGGTGTCCCGATCCTGGGCAAGTGGCCTACGACGGCCTCCCTGGTAACGCTATGGGACTGGAAACACTGCCCTCCTGTGGTCAAAAACGGGTACTGCTGCCGCCCAAAGAAATAAATACTTTTGAATAGCATTTGAAGCTTACTCTTCTCTATTTTTATTCTTAACGCCTTATGATTAATATTAACGTGGCGACGGGGGGGGGGCCCGGTCGGTGCCACACGGGCGCAGAAGAAATCCTGGTTCCAATCTTAAACCGAGTTAAGGCCTATTGTGGCTTATTCATATTAAGAAGGTTTTAATAATCACGAATAATCATCTTAAAGAGGTTTATTTATTTTTCTGGCCGCAGTATCTGATTTGACCAGTTTTCCGTCCCTTAGCAGGGCTGGCTCAGGAATTCTGGGAGTTGAAGTCCACCAGTCATCAAAGAGCCAAGGTTGCCTACCCCTGCCTTAGCTATAGGATGGAGGCCATTAAAAAGGCCTAGGATGGACTCCAAGCCAAAGCTAGGGGACAGAAAACTGTGCCCTTCCGGGGTCAAAAATGGGTATTGCGGCCACCCAAAGAAATAAACCTTTTTAATGGCATTTTAAAATGACCGTATTCTCTATCTTTATTAACGGTATTAACACCTTATTAATAGACGAAGGCCTACAAAGTTAGATGGACGGCGAACAAATTAATAAATGCCATTAGTTGCAACTTCTCACGTCTCACCCCTTTTATCCATCCTTTAAATGATAAACCTATAAGGGAATGATAGGTTATATACTTTTTCAAAATAAACTACATTTATTTTTATATTGATCGTTTCGTAATAAAAATACACAATATTTCAAATAGATATTTGATATTGCGCTTATATTAATACATAGGTATCTCTAAGAAATATAGTTTAGAAACACCAAGCCCAAATACAAACATACATACGTACGATCTCCTTAAAGAAAAAGAAGGGCAGGACAAACAAAACTATTCTTGAATAAAAACATCTGGGTTTGCTTGAAGGGGGCGAGCGGGGTGCACTTTTAGGAGCAACCTCTTAAGGTGTAACACAGGAAAGCGCGATACGACTGGATCATGGAGAAAGCTAGGGAGTTCCAGAAAAACATCTACTTACAGCTTCATTGACTGTCCAATCACATTATTTTCATCTTAATTATCAAACTAGAAAGCTCCCAATTCTGCCTTCTCTGGATTCTGCACATAAGAGGGAGAAAAGGGGCAGAGCAAGGGCTTTAGAGGCCCTCACTTCCTTCAGCACACTTCAAAGGCCTGAATGTTGTTTAATTGTGGCCTCTAGCTTTAACATATCCCAGAGAGTATTTGCCTTTCATGTAGTTATCTGAAGTCTCCATCCAGACGGAAGAAAGAAGAAAGAGGGTGGAATTGTGATACTTGAAACTATCATTGGAAGGGGGGTTGATTGGGTGGGACTACTGGGGAACCCCTTAAAACCTTGAATGGAAGAGCTTGAACCCCAAGTCCTGTCTAGCATGCCTGCAACCATTTTCTCTTAATAAAGGATTCCTGTTGGAAGAGCTATTCCAAGAGTTCTGTCGTCTTAAGATGCAAAGTGGGGTGGGTCCTTACATTAGACAGGACTTGCAAAATTAATCCACCTGGAAGGTAGACCCTTGCCGGGGGATTTTGCAAAAATTTACCATGTCAGACAACGAAGCAAGAGAGGGAGAAAACTCCCTGGAAAGAGAGCCGCTGACCCAGTTGGAACCTTGCCAGATGTTGGGATCCGAGAGGCCATATTTCTCAGAAGAAGAAGTGGTGGAGACACAGGACCACAAGCCTCGCTGGTCGATGGGCGTTGGAAAGAAAAGCGAGTGGGGAAAGGAATCAAGAAAAGTGACCCTGAGACGGGGAACCAAGCAACCAGAAGGGAAGCAGGAGATGGAGAAATCCCTGCACGCAAGTGAAGAGGGAGGAAGCTGTATGCCGTACTCAGACTGGATCCGAGAGAGAGCTATTGACCTGATGAAGAGAACTCTCAGCTCCCTAGGAGAGGAGATTCCTGAGCCCTACCCCCGCCCCAGTTCCTGGAGCCACAAAGGGAGAGACACCGAGGGGGACGTGGAACCTGCAACCCCAGGGACATTTACTGATCCAGGAGCTCCCACCCCCTACCGTACCCAAGATGGAAATCTGGACGGAAGACACTACCACCCACAATGGAGGCCCCGATCCATTCCAAGACGTCCACCGGTGGAGGTGAAATTCAAATGTGAAGCCAACCCGCTTGGGTTTTGTTCCTAACCCAAGTCCTCACTACATGTAGGAAAGTTGGTCCTATAGACATCCAGCGCAAAGCCCGCATCCGATCGTGCAATCTGCCCTGTATGGACCAGCCTGCAGATTGGGTGGTGAAACCTGCATGACTCCAATGCCCAGAAACTCAGTAACTTTCAACGTTGTGTCGATGTCCTCGTTGAGAAGACGATTTGAGACCCCCTGGCTGAGATCGCAAGCCCTGAAAGATAACAACGATGGGCAGGCAGACAAACCCCGTGCTTGAGTATACCCAAATTCCGAGCCTTGCCACAAAACTGAATTGGCCAGAAGACATCCTCCTTGGCCTTTCAAGACGGACTAAACCTATGAGCTATATGATCTTGCCTGCCCCGAGAGACCCACATCGACTTGAGGAATGGTACGTCTTGGCAGAGGAAGCAGAGATCGACATATTGAAGAGGCATCGCCGAGGAAAACAATGGAGCCGCCCCCCGCCTGAGCTGACACCCCAACCGGTGAAATCATCGGATACAGCCAAGAAGCAGATGGGGTGTTTCAAGTGCGGAAGAGAAGGGCATCGAGCTGTAGAATGCCGCTCAAAGGCCCCCCAGCACAACCCAGACAGATCCCCAATCAACAAACCCAGAGGGTATTCAGCTAATCCAAAAGAAACAGCCATGAAAATGATGGAAATTGCAGAAAACCCCACCTCTGCTCACCAAGGGGAAAGAACTCCAGCCTACACACAGGGACGGTGGATGCCTCAGATGACAGCTCGGAAGGCGAACCCCTGGTAAGTGGCGTATCACAACCCATCTTCACAAATTGACTATATTAATCCCCCCCATGCCCGAAAAGCTGGTGAAGGTGAAAGCCTTAATAGACTCTGGCTGCACCCGCTGGCCTTCGATTAGAAGCCCAACACTAGTGGGGAATCTGGGCATCCCGATCCAGGGACTGGACAACCAATCTCATTTTTGGCAGCTGCTGGGATCCAATAGCAGGGGGGGTGCCAGCTACCCTAGCCACTCTGCCAATACACCTCTCCCTGGGCAAACATGAAGAGGACTTAACGTTGGTGGTGACCCCAGGTATGGAATGCCCAATGATTCTAGGGATGGAATGGTTGAAAAAATGGAACCCCTGGGTAAATTGGAGGACGACAGAAATCAAATTCCCAAAGGGGGACCCTATGGACTTAAACCCCCAAGGGAGGCTACCAGAATCAAGAATAGAAAAAGCATCCATAGGAGAGGAAAAAGGATTAACA
>NW_024099831.1:0-5909 GCF_016545835.1 Crotalus tigris
GACCTCAGAATGGGATTTGGGGTTAAATTTCATGCTTAAAAATGGTGCTTTTTCTAGTTTTCAAAAATTGAGCCTTTTTGGTGTCAGGGGAAGGAAATTCCTGATGCCGGGGTCACAGATTTTTGTTCTGCGGAGATGAAAATTTTTTTTAACCCAAATGTAAAAACGGACCTCAAATGGGATTCGAGGTTAAATTTCATGCTTAAAAATGGTGCTTCTTCCAGTTTTCAAAAATTTTGCCGTTTTGGTGTCAGGGGAAGGAAATTCCTGATGCCGGGGTCACAGATTTTTGTGCTCCAGAGAGAAAAAATTTTTTTTTTTGACCCAATGTAAAAACGTACCTCAGAATGGTATTCGGGTGAAATTTTCATGCTTAAAACTGGTGTTCTTCTAGTTTTCAAAAATTGAGGCCGTTTTGGTGTCAGGGGACGGAAATTCTGATGCCGGGGTCACAGATTTTTGTGCTCTGGAGATGAAAAAAAATTTTTATTGATCCGATATAAACGGACCTCAGAATGGGATTCGGGGTTAAATTTCATGCTGAAAAATGTTGCTTTTTCTAGTTTTCAAAAATTGAGCCGTTTTGGTATCCAGGGAGGGAAATTCCTGATGCCGGGGTCACGGATTTTTGTTCTCCGGAGATGAAAATTTTTTTTGACCCAAATGTAAAAACGGACCTCAGAATGGGATTCGGGGTTAAATTTCATGCTTAAAAATGTTGCTTCTTCTAGTTTTCAGAAATTGAGCTGTTTTGGTATCCAGGGAAGGAAATTCCTGATCCCGGGGTCATAGATTTTGTGCTCCAGATATGAAAAAATTTATTTTGACGCCGACCTAGTAAAAACGGATCTCAGAATGGGATTTGGGGTTAAATTTGATGCTTAAAAATTGTGCTTCTTCTAGTTTTCAAAAATTGAGCCATTTTGGTATCCAGGTAAGGAAATTCCTCATGCCGGGGTCACGGATTTTTGTGCTCTGGAGATGAAAAATTTTTTTTGACCCGAATGTAAAAACGGACCTCAGAATGGATTCGGGGTTAAATTTCATGCTTAAAAATGGTGCTTTTTCTAGTTTTCAAAAATTGAGCCGTTTTGGTGTCAGGGGAAGGAAATTCCTGATGCCGGGGTCACAGATTTTTTGTGCTCTGGAGATGAAAATTTTTTTTTGACCCAAATGTAAAAACTGACCTCAGAATAGGATTAGGGGTTAAATTTCATGCTTAAAAATGGTGCTTCTTCTAGTTTTCAAAAATTGAGCCGTTTTGGTTTCAGGGGAAGGAAATTCCTGATGCCAGGGTCACAGATTTTTGTGCTCTGCAAATGAAAAATTTTTTTTGACCCGAATGTAAAAACGGACCTCAGAATGGGATTCGGGGTTAAATTTCATGCTTAAAACTGGTGCTTCTTCTAGTTTTCAAAAATTGAGCCGTTTTGGTGTCAGGGGAAGGAAATTCCTGATGCCGGGGTCACAGATTTTTGTGCTCTGGAGATGAAAAATTTTTTCTCACCCGAATGTAAAAATGGACCTAAGAATGGGATTCGGGGTTAAATTTCATGCTTAAAAATGGTGCTTCTTCTAGTTTTCAAAAATTGAGCCGTTTTGATATCCAGGGAAGGAAATTCCTGATGCCAGGGTCACAGATTTTTGTGCTCTGGAGATGAAAATTTTTTTTTGACCCAAATGTAAAAACGGACCTCAGAATAGGATTAGGGGTTAAATTTCATGCTTAAAAATGGTGCTTCTTCTAGTTTTCAAAAATTGAGCCGTTTTGGTTTCAGGGGAAGGAAATTCCTGATGCCCGGGTCACAGATTTTTGTGCTCTGCAAATGAAAAAATTTTTTTGACCCGAATGTAAAAACGGACCTCAGAATGGGATTCGGGGTTAAATTTCATGCTTAAAAATGGTGCTTCTTCTAGTTTTCAAAAATTGAGCCTTTTTGGTGTCAGGGGAAGGAAATTCCTGATGCCGGGGTCACAGATTTTTGTGCTCTGGAGATGAAAAAATTTTTTTCACCCGACTGTAAAAACGGACCTAAGAATGGGATTCGGGGTTAAATTTCATGCTTAAAAATGGTGCTTCTTCTAGTTTTCAAAAATTGAGCCGTTTTGGTATACACTGAAGGTAATTCCTGATGCCGGGGTCATGGATTTTTTGTTCTCCAGAGATGAAATGTTTTTTTGACCCTAATGTAAAAATGGACCTCAGAATGGGATTCGGGGTTAAATTTCATGCTTAAAAATGGTGCTTCTTCTATTTTTCAAAAATTGAGCCGTTTTGGTATACAGGGAAGTAAATTCCTGATGCCGGGGTCATGGATTTTTTGTTCTCCAGAGATGAAAATTTTTTTTTGACCCAAATGTAACACGGACACTCAGACTAGATTAGGGTTCATTCATGCTAAAATGGTGCCTCTTCTAGTTTTCAAAAATTGAGCCTTTGTTTCAGGGGAGGAAATTCCTGATGCCGGGGTCAAGATTTTTTGTGGCTCTGGAATAAATTTTTTTCACCCGAATGTAAAAAAGGCCCTAAGAATGGGCTTTTGGGTTAAATTTCATGGCTTAAAAATGGTGCTTCTTCTAGTTTTCAAAAACTGAGAGTCCGTTTTTGATATCCAGGGAAGAATTCCTGTGCAGGGTCAAGATGTTTTGTGCTCTGGAGATGAAAATTTTTTTTTTGACCAAATGTAAAAACGGACCTCAGAATAGGCTTAGGGTTAAATTTCATGCTTAAAACGGTGCTTCCTCTAATTTTCAAAAATTGAGCCTTTTTGGTTTCAGGGGAAGGAAATTCCTGATGCCGGGGTCACAGATTTTTGTGCTCTGGATATGGAAAAATTTTTTTGACCCGAATGTAAAAACGGACCTCAGAATGGGATTCGGGGTTAAATTTCATGCTTAAAAATGGTGCTTCTTCTAGTTTTTTAAAAATTGAGCCGTTTTGGTGTCAGGGGAAGGAAATTCCTGATGCCGGGGTCACAGATTTTTGTGCTCTGGAGATGAAAAAATTTTTTTCACCCGAATGTAAAAATGGACCTAAGAATGGGATTCGGGGTTAAATTTCATGCTTAAAAATGGTGCTTTTTCTAGTTTTCAAAAATTGAGCTGTTTTGGTTTCAGGGGAAGGAAATTCCTGATGCCAGATTCACAGATTTTTGTGCTCTGGATATGAAAAAATTTTTTTGACCCGAATGTAGAAACGGAACTCAGAATGGGATTCGGGGTTAAATTTCATGCTTAAAAATGGTGCTTCTTCTAGTTTTCAAAAATTGAGCCGTTTTGGTATCCAGGGACGGAAATTCCTGATGCCGGAGTCACAGATTTTTGTGCTCTGAAGATGAAAAATTTTTTTTGACCCAAATGTAAAAACGGACCTCAGAATAGGATTAGGGGTTAAATTTCATGCTTAAAAATGGTGCTTCTTCTAGTTTTCAAAAATTGAGCCGTTTTGGTTTCAGGGGAAGGAAATTCCTGATGCCGGGGTCACAGATTTTTGTGCTCCGGAGTTGAAAATTTTTTTTTGACCCAAATGTAAAAAACGACCAGCGAATGGGATTTGGTTAAATTTCCTGCTTAAAAATGTCTTCTTTCTAGTTTTCGAAAATAGCCGTGTTGGTATCCAGGAAAGAATTCCTCTGCCCCCCGGGGTCACGGATTTTGTGCTCTGGAGATGAAAAAAAATTTTTTGACCCAAATGTAAAAATGGCCCTCACCCCCCAAAAAAGGGGAAAAAAAAAAAAAAAATGGATCCGGGTTAAATTTCATGCTTAAAAATGGTGCTTCTTCTAGTTTTCAAAAATTGAGCCGTTTTGATATCCAGGGAAGGAAATTCCTGATGCCAGGGTCACAGATTTTTGTGCTCTGGAGATGAAAAATTTTTTTTGACCCGAATGTAAAAACAGACCTCAGAATGGGTTTCGGGGTTAAATTTCATGCTTAAAAATTGTGCTTCTTCTAGTTTTCAAAAATTGAGGCGTTTTGCTGTCAGGGGAAGGAAATTCCTGATGCCGGGGTCACAGATTTTTGTGCTCTGCAAATGAAAAAAAATTTTTGACCCGAATGTAAAAACGGACCTCAGAATGGGATTCGGGGTTAAATTTCATGCTTAAAACTGGTGCTTCTTCTAGTTTTCAAAAATTGAGCCATTTTGATATCCATGGAAGGAAATTCCTGATGCCAGGGTCACAGATTTTTATGCTCTGGAGATGAAAAATTTTTTTTCACCCGAATGTAAAAACGGACCTAAGAATGGGATTCGGGGTTAAATTTCATGCTTAAAAATGGTGCTTCTTCTAGTTTTCAAAAATTGAGCCGTTTTGGTATCCAGGGAAGGAAATTCCTCATGCCGGGGTCACGGATTTTTGTGCTCTGGAGATGAAAAATTTTTTTTGACCCAAATGTAAAAATGGACCTCAGAATGGGATTCGGGGTTAAATTTCATGCTTAAAAATGGTGCTTCTTCTAGTTTTCAAAAATTGAGCCGTGTTGATATCCAGGGAAGGAAATTCCTGATGCCAGGGTCACAGATTTTTGTGCTCTGGAGATGAAAAAATTTTTTTGACCCAAATGTAAAAATGGCCTCAGTATGGGATTCAGGGTTAAATTTCATGCTTAAAAATGGTGCTTCTTCTAGTTTTCAAAAATTGAGCCGTTTTGGTGTCAGGTGAAGGAAATTCCTGATGCCGGGGTCACAGATTTTTGTGCTCTGGAGATGAAAAAATGTTTTTCACCCGAATGTAAAAACGGTCCTCAGAATGGGATTCGGGGTTAAATTTCATGCTTAAAAATGGTGCTTCTTCTAGTTTTCAAAAATTGAGCCGTTTTGGTATCCAGGGAAGGAAATTCCTCATGCCGGGTCACGGATTTTTGTGCTCTGAAGATGAAAAATTTTTTTGACCCAAATGTAAAAAATGGACCTCAGAATGGGATTCGGGTTAATTCATTCTTAAATGGTGCTTCTTCTAGTTTTCAAAATTGAGCCGTTTTGATACCGGGAAGGAAATTCCTGATGCCGGGGTCACAGATTTTTGTGCTCTGGAGATGAAAAATTTTTTTTCACCCGAATGTAAAAACAGACCTCAGAATGGGATTCGGGGTTAAATTTCATGCTTAAAAATGGTGCTTCTTCTAGTTTTCAAAAATTGAGCCGTTTTGGTTTCAGGGGCAGGAAATTCCTGATGCCAGGGTCACAGATTTTTGTGCTCTGCAAATGAAAAAATTTTTTTGACCCGAATGTAAAAACGGACCTCAGAATGGGATTCGGGGTTAAATTTCATGCTTAAAACTGGTGCTTCTTCTAGTTTTCAAAAATTGAGCCGGTTTGGTGTCAGGGGAAGGAAATTCCTGATGCCGGGGTCACAGATTTTTGTGCTCTGGAGATGAAAAATTTTTTTTCACCCGAATGTAAAAACAGACCTCAGAATGGGATTCGGGGTTAAATTTCATGCTTAAAAATGGTGCTTCTTCTAGTTTTCAAAAATTGAGCCGTTTTGGTATCCAGGGAAGGAAATTCTCATGCCGGGTCACGGATTTTTGTGCTATGGATATGAAAATTTTTTTTGACCCAAATGTAACAACGGAGCTCAGAATGGGATTCGCGGTTAAATTTCATGCTTAAAAATGTTGCTTTTTCTAGTTTTCAAAAATTGAGCCGTTTTGGTATCCAGGGAAGGAAATTGCTGATGCCGCGGTCACGTATTTTTGTGCTCCGGAAATGAAAAAATTTTTTTTACCCAAATGTAAAAACGGACCTCAGAATGGGATTCGGGGTTAAATTTCATGCTTAAAAATGGTGCTTCTTCTAGTTTTCAAAAATTGAGCTTTTTTAGTATCGGGGGAAGGAAATCCCTGATTCCGGGGTCACGGATATTTGTGCTCCGGAGGTGCAATTTATTTTGACCCAAATGTAAAAA
>NW_024099832.1:0-42307 GCF_016545835.1 Crotalus tigris
TTTTAGCTGGAAACATAGATAGGGCAGCCTAGAAAAGTCAGTGCCCTCCTAACCAGTCCCCAGCACTCTGAATTTATTGGTGATGTCCATTTTGCTCTCCACGTTCATGGTGACCTAACCCTAACCCCAAGTGAAATTTTCCTTCAATGGGATTTTCCCATGTATTTTAGCATTGTAGGAAAATTCCTCTTAGGGTTGGGCTTAGTTTACCATGTATTTTACTCCGAATTTATTGGCGATATCCAATTTCCTCCCCGAGTTCATTAATGGACATGGAATCAAATTTGATATCGCCAATAAATTGGGAGTGCTTGGGAATGGTTAGGAGGGCACTGACTTTTCTAGTATGCCCTATCTATGTTTCCTGCTAAAATACATGGGAAAATCCCATTGGAGGAAAATTCCACTTAGGGTTAGGGTTAGGTCACCATGAACTCATAGAGAAAAATAGAGATCACCAACAAATTTGGAGTGCTTGGGTATGGTTAAGAGGGCACTGACTTTTCTAGGTTGGTCCTATCTATGTTTCTTGCAAAAATACATGGGAAAATCCCATTGCAGGAAAATTCCACTTACGGTTAGGGTTTGGTCACCATGAACTCATAGAGAAAAATAAGGATCACCAACAAATTCGGGTTGCTTGGGTATTGTTAGGAAGGCAGTGAGTTTTGTAGGCTGCCCTATTTATATTTTCTGCTAAAATACATGGGGAAATCCCATTGGAGGAAAATTCCACTAAGGGTTAGGGTTATGTCATCATGAACTCATAGAAAAATAAGGATCACCAACAAATTCGGGTTGCTTGGGTATTGTTAGGAGGGCAGTGAGTTTTGTAGGCTGCCCTATTTATATTTTCTGCTAAAATACATGGGGAAATCCCATTGGAGGAAAATTCCACTAAGGGTTAGGGTTATGTCATCATGAACTCGGGAATCAAATTGGATATTGCCAATAAATTCGGAGTGCTTGGGAATGGTTAGGAGGGCACTGAGTTTTCTCGGCTGCCCTATCTATATTTCTTAGTAAAATAAATGGGAAAATCCCATTGGAGAAAAATTCCACTTAGGGTTAGGTCACCATAAATATGGAGAACAAAAAGGACATTGTCAATAAATTCGGCGGTCTTCGGAATGGTTAGGAGGGCAGTTAGTTTTCTCGGGTGCCCTATCTATGTTTCCTGCTAAAATACATGGGAAAATCCCATTGGAGGAAAATTCCACTTAGGGTCAGGGTTAGGTCATCATGAACCCGGGGAGCAAATTGGATATCGCCAATAAATTCGGACTGCTTGGATATGGTTTGGAGGGCACTTACTTTTCTAGCTTGCCCTATCTATATCTCCTTTAAAATACATGGGAAAATCCCATGGGATGAAAATTCCACTTAGGGTTAGGGTTAGATCAAAACTCATAGAGAAAAATGGACATTGCCAATAAACTGGGTATGCTTGGGTATCGTTAAAATGGCACTGACTTTTCTCGGCTGCCCTATCTATATTTCCTACTAAAATACATGGGAAAATCCCATTGGTGGAAAATTCCACGTAGGGTTAGGTTTTGGTCACTATAAATATGGAGAACAAAAAGGACATCACCAACAAATTCGGAGTACTTGGGAATGGTTAGGAGGGCACTGAGTTTTTTCGGCTTTCCTATCTATGTTTCCTGGTAAAATACATGGGAAAATGCATTGGAGGAAAATTCCACTTAGGGTTAGGGTTTGGTCACCATGAACTCATAGAGAAAAATAGAGGTCACCAACAAATTCAGAATGCTTGGGAATGGTTAGGAGGGCACTGAGTTTTTTCGGCTGCCCTATCTATATGTCCTGGTAAAATACATGGGAAAATTCATTGGAGGAAAATTCCACTTATTGTTAGTGTTAGGTCACCATGAACTGATGGAGAAAAATGGACATTGGCAACAATATGGGAGTGTTTGGATATGGTTAGGAGGGCACTTACTTTTGTAGGCTGCCCTATCAATTTTTCCTGGTAAAATACATGGAAAAATCCCATAGGAGAAAATTCCACTTAGGGTTAGGTTTAGGTCACCATGAACTCATAGAGAAAAATAGAAATCACCAACAAATTCTCAGTGCTTGGGTATGATTAGGAGGACAGTGACATTTCTAGGGTACCCTATCTACGTTTCCTGCTAAAATTTATGGAAAAATCCCATTGGAGGAAAAATCCACTTAGGGTTCTGGTTAGTTCATCATGAACTCGGGGAGCAAATTGAATATTGTCAATGGATTCGGGGTGCTTGGGAATGGTTAGGAGGGCACTGAGTTTTCTCAGCTGCCCTATCTATATTTCCTAGTAAAATACATGGGAAAATCCTATTGGAGGAAAATTCCACTTAGGGTTAGGGTTAGGTCACGATGAACTCATAGAGAAAATACAGATCACCAACAAATTCGGAGTGCTTGGGAATGGTTAGGAGAGCACTGAGTTTTCTCAGCTGCCCTATCTATATGTCTTAGTAAAATACATGGGAAAATCCCATTGGAGGAAAATTCCACTTAGGGTTAGGGTTAGGTCATCATTAACTCATAGAGAAAAATGGAGATCACCAACAAATTTGGAGTGCTTGAGAATGGTTAGGAGGGCACTGAGTTTTCTCGGCTGCCCTATATATATTTCCTGGTAAAATACATGGGAAAAATCTCATTAGAGGAAAATTCCACGTAGGCTTACAGATAGGTCACCATGAACTCATCAAGAAAAATGTACATTGGCAACAAACTGGGAGGTGTTTTATAAGGTTAGGAGGACACTTACTTTTCTGGGCTGCCCTAACTATATTTCCTGGTAAAATACATGGGAAAATCCCATTGGAGAAAATTCCACTTAGGGTTATTGTTAGGTTCCCCATGAACCCATAGAGAAATATGGACATAGAATTTTCCTATGTATTTTAGTAGGTAACATAGATATAGGAAATATAGGTAGGGCAGCCTAGAAAAGTCAGTATCCTGCTAACCCTAACAAAGCACTCCCAGTTTGTTGGCGATGTCGAATTTGCTCCCTGAGTTTATGATGACATAACCCGAACCCTAACTGGAATTTTCCTCCAATGGGATTTCCCCATTTATTTTAGCAGGAATTATAGATAGGGCAGCCTAGAATACTAAGTGCCCTCCTAACTATATCCAAACACTCCCAGTTTTTTGCCGATGTACATTTTTCTCTATGAGTTCATGGTGACCTAACCCTAACTCTAAGTGGAATTTTCTTCCCATGGGATTTTCCCATGTATTTTAGCTGGAAACATAGATAGGGCAGCCTAGAAAACTCAGTGCCCTCCTAACCATTCCCAAGCAGTCTGAATTTGTTGGTGATCTCCATTTTTCTCTATGAGTTCATGGTGACCTAACCCTAACCCTAAGTGGAATTTTCTTCCCATGGGATTTTCCCATGTATTTTAGCTGGAAACATAGATAGGGCAGCCTAGAAAAGTCAGTGCCCTCCTAACCATTCCCAAGCACTCCGAATTAATTGGCAATATCCAATTCGCTCCTCGAGTTCATGATGAACTAACCCTAACCCTAAGTGGAATTTTCCTCCAATAGGATTTTCCCATATATTTTAGCCGGAAACATACATAGGGCAGCCTAGAAAAGTCAGTGCCCTCCTAACCATTCCCCAGCACTCCGAATTTATTGGTGATGTCCATTTTGCTCTCCACGTTCATGGTGACCTAACCCTAACCCCAAGTGAAATTTTCTTCCAATGGGATTTTCCCATGTATTTTAGCATTGTAGGAAAATTCCTCTTAGGGTTGGGCTTAGTTTATCATGTATTTTACTCCGAATTTATTGGCGATATCCAATTTCCTCTCCAAGTTCATTAATGGACATGGAATCAAATTTGATATCGCCAATAAATTGGGAGTGCTTGGGAATGGTTAGGAATGCACTGAGTTTTCTCGGCTTCGTATTTATATTTTTTAGTAAAATACATAGGAAAATCCGATTGGAGAAAATTCCACTTAGGGTTAGGGTTAGGCTCCCCATGAACTCCTAGAGAAAAATGGACATCGGCAACAGACTGGGAGTGGTTTGATTTGGTTTGTAGAGCACTTACTTTTCTAGCTTACCCTATCTATATTTCCTGCTAAATACGTGCAAAAATCCCATTGGAGGAAAATTCCGCTTAGGGTTAGGGTTATGTCACCATGAACTCATAGAGAAAAATAGAGATCACCAACAAATTTGGAGTGCTTGGGTATGGTTAAGAGGGCACTGACTTTTCTAGATTGGTCTTATCTATGTTTCTTGCAAAAATACATGGGAAAATCCCATTGCAGGAAAATTCCACTTAGGGTTAGGGTTAGGTCACCATGAACTCATAGAGAAAAATAGAGATCACCAACAAATTTGGAGTGCTTGGGTATGGTTAAGAGGGCACTGACTTTTCTAGGTTGGTCCTATCTATGTTTCTTGAAAAAATACATGGGAAAATCCCATTGCAGGAAAATTCCACTTACGGTTAGGGTTTGGTCACCATGACCTCATAGAGAAAAATAAGGATCACCAACAAATTCGGGTTGCTTGGGTATTGTTAGGAGGGCAGTGAATTTTGTAGGCTGCCCTATTTATATTTTCTGCTAAAATACATGGGGAAATCCCATTGGAGGAAAATTCCACTAAGGGTTAGGGTTATGTCATCATGAACTCGGGTATCAAATTGGATATTGCCAATAAATTCGGAGTGCTTGGGAATGGTTAGGAGGGCACTGAGTTTTCTCGGCTGCCCTATCTATATTTCTTAGTAAAATAAATGGGAAAATCCCATTGGAGAAAAATTCCACCTAGGGTTAGGTCACCATAAATATGGAGAACAAAAAGGACATTGTCAATAAATTCGGAGTTCTTCGGAATGGTTAGGAGGGCAGTTAGTTTTCTCGGGTGCCCTATCTATGTTTCCTGCTAAAATACATGGGAAAATACCATTGGAGGAAAATTCCACTTAGGGTTAGCGTTAGGTAATCATGAACCCGGGGAGCAAATTGGATATCGCCAATAAATTCGGACTGCTTGGATATGGTTTGGAGGGCACTTACTTTTCTAGCTTGCCCTATCTATATCTCCTTTAAAATACATGGGAAAATCCCATGGGAGGAAAATTCCACGTAGGGTTAGGGTTAGATCAAAACTCATAGAGAAAAATGGACATTGCCAATAAACTGGGTATGCTTGGGTATGGTTAAAATGGCACTGACTTTTCTCGGCTGCCCTATCTATATTTTCTTCTAAAATACATGGGAAAATCCCATTGGAGGAAAATTCCACTTAGGGTTAGGGTTTGGTCACTATAAATATGGAGAACAAAAAGGACATTGCCAATAAATTCAGAGTGCTTGGGAATGGTTAGGAGGGCAATGAGTTTTCTAGGCTGCCCTATCTATATTTCTTATTAAAATACATGGGAAAATCCTATTGGAGGAAAATTCCACGTAGGGTTAGGGTTAGGTCATCATTAACTCATAGAGAAAAATGGAGATCACCAACAAATTTGGAGTGGTTGGGAATGGTTAGGAGGGCACTGAATTTTTTCGGCTGCCCTATCTATATGTCCTGGTAAAATACATGGGAAAATCCATTGGAGGAAAATTCCACTTAGGGTTAGTGTTAGGTCACCATGAACTTATGGAGAAAAATGGACTTTGGCAACAAACTGGGAGTTTTTCGATATGGTTAGGAGGGTACTTACTTTTTCAGGCTGCCGTATCAATTTTTCCTGGTAAAATACATGGAAAAATCCCATAGGAGGAAAATTCCACTTAGGGTTCGGGTTAGGTCATCATGAACTCGGGGAGGAAATTGGATATCGCCAATAAATTCGGAGTGCTTGGTCATGGTTAGGAGGGCACGGAGTTTTCTCAGCTGCCCTATCGATATTTCCTGGTTAAATACATGGGAAAATCCCATTGGAAGAAAATTCCACTTAGGGTTAGGGTTAGGTCATCATGAAGTTGGAGAGCAAATTGGATATCACCAATAGATTCGGAGGGCTTGGGAATGGTTAGGAAGGCACTGAGTTTTCTTGGCTGCCCTATCTATATTTCCTGGTAAAATACATGGCAAAATCCCATTGGAGGAAAATTCCACTTAGGGTTAGGGTTTGGTCACCATGAACTCATAGAGAAAAATAGAGGTCATCAACAAATTCAGAATGCTTGGGAATGGTTAGGAGGGCACTGAGTTTTTTCGGCTGCTCTATATATATGTCCTGGTAAAATACATGGGAAAATTCATTGGAGGAAAATTCCACTTACGGTTAGTGTTAGGTCACCATGAACTGATGGAGAAAAATGGACATTGGCAACAATATGGGAGTGTTTGGATATGGTTAGGAGGGCACTGAGTTTTCTCGGCTGCCCTATATATATTTCCTGGTAAAATACATGGGAAAATCTCATTAGAGGAAAATTCCACGTAGGCTTACAGATAGGTCACCATGAACTCATCAAGAAAAATGTACATTGGCAACAAACTGGGAGGTGTTTTATATGGTTAGGAGGATACTTTTCTGGGCTGCCCTAACTGTATTTCCTGGTAAAATACATGGGAAAATCCTATTGGAGAAAATTCCACTTAGGGTTATTGTTAGGTTCCCCATGAACCCATAGAGAAAAATGGACATAGAATTTTCCTATGTATTTTAGTAGGTAACATAGATATAGGAAATATAGGTAGGGCAGCCTAGAAAAGTCAGTGTCCTGCTAACCCTAACAAAGCACTCCCAGTTTGTTGGCGATGTCGAATTTGCTCCCTGAGTTTATGATGACATAACCCGAACCCTAACTGGAATTTTCCTCCAATGGGATTTCCCCATTTATTTTAGCAGGAATTATAGATAGGGCAGCCTAGAATACTAAGTGCCCTCCTAACTATATCCAAACACTCCCAATTTTTTGCCGATGTACATTTTTCTCTATGAGTTCATGGTGACCTAACCCTAACTCTAAGTGGAATTTTCCTCCAATGGGATTTTCCCATGTATTTTAGCTGGAAACATAGATAGGGCAGTCTAGAAAACTCAGTGCCCTCCTAACCATTCCCAAGCACTCCGAATTAATTGGCGATATCCAATTGGATCCCGGAGTTCATGATGACCTTACCCTAACCCTAAGTGGAATTTTCCTCCAATGGGATTTTCCCATGTATTTTAGCAGGAAACATAGATAGGGCAGCCTAGAAAACTCAGTGCCCTCCTAACCATTCCCAAGCACTCCGAATTTGTTGGTGATCTCCATTTTTCTCTATGAGTTCATGGTGACCTAACCCTAACCCTAAGTGGAATTTTCTTCCCATGGGATTTTCCCATGTATTTTAGCTGGAAACATAGATAGGGCAGCCTAGAAAAGTCAGTGCCCTCCTAACCATTCCCCAGCACTCTGAATTTATTGGTGATGTCCATTTTGCTCTCCACGTTCATGGTGACCTAACCCTAACCCCAAGTGAAATTTTCCTTCAATGGGATTTTCCCATGTATTTTAGCATTGTAGGAAAATTCCTCTTAGGGTTGGGCTTAGTTTACCATGTATTTTACTCCGAATTTATTGGCGATATCCAATTTCCTCCCCGAGTTCATTAATGGACATGGAATCAAATTGGATATCGCCAATAAATTGGGAGTGCTTGGGAATGGTTAGGAGGGCACTGACTTTTCTACTATGCCCTATCTATGTTTCCTGCTAAAATACATGGGAAAATCCCATTGGAGGAAAATTCCGCTTAGGGTTAGGGTTATGTCACCTTGAACTCATAGAGAAAAATAGAGATCACCAACAAATTCGGAGTGCTTGAGTATGTTTAGGAGGGCACTGACTTTTCTAGGTGGTCTTATCTATGTTTCTTGCAAAAATACATGGGAAAATCTCATTGGAGGAAAATTCCACTTATGGTTAGGGTTTTGTTACCATGAACTCATAGAGAAAAATAAGGATCACCAACAAATTCGGGTTGCTTGGGTATTGTTAGGAGGGCAGTGAGTTTTGTAGGCTGCCCTATTTATATTTTCTGCTAAAATACAGGGGGAAATCCCATTGGAGGAAAATTCCACTAAGGGTTAGGGTTATGTCATCATGAACTCGGGAATCAAATTGGATATTGCCAATAAATTCGGAGTGCTTGGGAATGGTTATGAGGGCACTGAGTTTTCTCGGCTGCCCTATCTATATTTCTTAGTAAAATAAATGGGAAAATCCCATTGGAGAAAAATTCCACTTAGGGTTAGGTCACCATAAATATGGAGAACAAAAAGGACATTGTCAATAAATTCGGCGGTCTTCGGAATGGTTAGGAGGGCAGTTAGTTTTCTCGGGTGCCCTATCTATGTTTCCTGCTAAAATACATGGTAAAATCCCATTGGAGGAAAATTCCACTTAGGGTCAGGGTTAGGTCATCATGAACCCGGGGAGCAAATTGGATATCGCCAATAAATTCGGACTGCTTGGATATGGTTTGGAGGGCACTTACTTTTCTAGCTTGCCCTATCTATATCTCCTTTAAAATACATGGGAAAATCCCATGGGATGAAAATTCCACTTAGGGTTAGGGTTAGATCAAAACTCATAGAGAAAAATGGACATTGCCAATAAACTGGGTATGCTTGGGTATCGTTAAAATGGCACTGACTTTTCTCGGCTGCCCTATCTATATTTCCTACTAAAATACATGGGAAAATCCCATTGGTGGAAAATTCCACGTAGGGTTAGGTTTTGGTCACTATAAATATGGAGAACAAAAAGGACATCACCAACAAATTCGGAGTACTTGGGAATGGTTAGGAGGGCACTGAGTTTTTTCGGCTTTCCTATCTATGTTTCCTGGTAAAATACATGGGAAAATGCATTGGAGGAAAATTCCACTTAGGGTTAGGGTTTGGTCACCATGAACTCATAGAGAAAAATAGAGGTCACCAACAAATTCAGAATGCTTGGGAATGGTTAGGAGGGCACTGAGTTTTTTCGGCTGCCCTATCTATATGTCCTGGTAAAATACATGGGAAAATTCATTGGAGGAAAATTCCACTTATTGTTAGTGTTAGGTCACCATGAACTGATGGAGAAAAATGGACATTGGCAACAATATGGGAGTGTTTGGATATGGTTAGGAGGGCACTTACTTTTGTAGGCTGCCCTATCAATTTTTCCTGGTAAAATACATGGAAAAATCCCATAGGAGAAAATTCCACTTAGGGTTAGGTTTAGGTCACCATGAACTCATAGAGAAAAATAGAAATCACCAACAAATTCTCAGTGCTTGGGTATGATTAGGAGGACAGTGACATTTCTAGGGTACCCTATCTACGTTTCCTGCTAAAATTTATGGAAAAATCCCATTGGAGGAAAAATCCACTTAGGGTTCTGGTTAGTTCATCATGAACTCGGGGAGCAAATTGAATATTGTCAATGGATTCGGGGTGCTTGGGAATGGTTAGGAGGGCACTGAGTTTTCTCAGCTGCCCTATCTATATTTCCTAGTAAAATACATGGGAAAATCCTATTGGAGGAAAATTCCACTTAGGGTTAGGGTTAGGTCACGATGAACTCATAGAGAAAATACAGATCACCAACAAATTCGGAGTGCTTGGGAATGGTTAGGAGAGCACTGAGTTTTCTCAGCTGCCCTATCTATATGTCTTAGTAAAATACATGGGAAAATCCCATTGGAGGAAAATTCCACTTAGGGTTAGGGTTAGGTCATCATTAACTCATAGAGAAAAATGGAGATCACCAACAAATTTGGAGTGCTTGAGAATGGTTAGGAGGGCACTGAGTTTTCTCGGCTGCCCTATATATATTTCCTGGTAAAATACATGGGAAAATCTCATTAGAGGAAAATTCCACGTAGGCTTACAGATAGGTCACCATGAACTCATCAAGAAAAATGTACATTGGCAACAAACTGGGAGGTGTTTTATAAGGTTAGGAGGACACTTACTTTTCTGGGCTGCCCTAACTATATTTCCTGGTAAAATACATGGGAAAATCCCATTGGAGAAAATTCCACTTAGGGTTATTGTTAGTTTCCCCATGAACCCATAGAGAAATATGGACATAGAATTTTCCTATGTATTTTAGTAGGTAACATAGATATAGGAAATATAGGTAGGGCAGCCTAGAAAAGTCAGTATCCTGCTAACCCTAACAAAGCACTCCCAGTTTGTTGGCGATGTCGAATTTGCTCCCTGAGTTTATGATGACATAACCCGAACCCTAACTGGAATTTTCCTCCAATGGGTTTTCCCCATTTATTTTAGCAGGAATTATAGATAGGGCAGCCTAGAATACTAAGTGCCCTCCTAACTATATCCAAACACTCCCAGTTTTTTGCCGATGTACATTTTTCTCTATGAGTTCATGGTGACCTAACCCTAACTCTAAGTGGAATTTTCCTCCAATGGGATTTTCCCATGTATTTTAGCAGGAAACATAGATAGGGCATACTAGAAAAGTCAGTGCCCTCCTAACCATTCCCAAGCACTCCGAATTAATTGGCGATATCCAATTGGATCCCCGAGTTCATGATGACCTTACCCTAACCCTAAGTGGAATTTTCCTCCAATGGGATTTTCCCATGTATTTTAGCAGGAAACATAGATAGGGCAGCCTAGAAAACTCAGTGCCCTCCTAACCATTCCCAAGCACTCCGAATTTGTTGGTGATCTCCATTTTTCTCTATGAGTTCATGGTGACCTAACCCTAACCCTAAGTGGAATTTTCTTCCCATGGGATTTTCCCATGTATTTTAGCTGGAAACATAGATACGGCAGCCTAGAAAAGTCAGTGCCCTCCTAACCATTTCCCAGCACTCTGAATTTATTGGTGATGTCCATTATTGCTCTCCACGTTCATGGTGACCTAACCCTAACCCCAAGTGAAATTTTCTTCCAATGGGATTTTCCCATGTATTTTAGCATTGTAGGAAAATTCCTCTTAGGATTGGGCTTAGTTTACCATGTATTTTACTCCGAATTTATTGGCGATATCCAATTTCCTCCCCGAGTTCATTAATGGACATGGAATCAAATTTGATATCGCCAATAAATTGGGAGTGCTTGGGAATGGTTAGGAGGGCACTGACTTTTCTAGTATGCCCTATCTATGTTTCCTGCTAAAATACATGGGAAAATCCCATTGGAGGAAAATTCCACTTAGGGTTAGGGTTAGGTCACCATGAACTCATAGAGAAAAATAGAGATCACCAACAAATTTGGAGTGCTTGGGTATGTTTAGGAGGGCACTGACTTTTCTAGGTGGTCTTATCTATGTTTCTTGCAAAAATACATGGGAAAATCTCATTGGAGGAAAATTCCACTTAGGGTTAGGGTTAGGTCACCATGAACTCATAGAGAAAAATAGAGATCACCAACAAATTTGGAGTGCTTGGGTATGGTTAAGAGGGCACTGACTTTTCTAGGTTGGTCCTATCTATGTTTCTTGCAAAAATACATGGGAAAATCCCATTGCAGGAAAATTCCACTTACGGTTAGGGTTTGGTCACCATGAACTCATAGAGAAAAATAAGGATCACCAACAAATTCGGGTTGCTTGGGTATTGTTAGGAAGGCAGTGAGTTTTGTAGGCTGCCCTATTTATATTTTCTGCTAAAATACATGGGGAAATCCCATTGGAGGAAAATTCCACTAAGGGTTAGGGTTATGTCATCATGAACTCGGGAATCAAATTGGATATTGCCAATATATTCGGAGTGCTTGGGAATGGTTAGGAGGGCACTGAGTTTTCTCGGCTGCCCTATCTATATTTCTTAGTAAAATAAATGGGAAAATCCCATTGGAGAAAAATTCCACTTAGGGTTAGGTCACCATAAATATGGAGAACAAAAAGGACATTGTCAATATATTCGGCGGTCTTCGGAATGGTTAGGAGGGCAGTTAGTTTTCTCGGGTGCCCTATCTGTTTCCAGCTAAAATACATGGGGAAATCCCATTGGAGGAAAATTCCACATAGGGTTAGGGTTTGGTCACTATAAATATGGAGAACAAAAAGGACATCACCAGAAAAATAGAAGTCACCAACAAATTCGGAGTGCTTGGGTATGGTTAGGAGAGCACTGAGTTTTCTTGGCTGCCCTATCTATATGTCTTAGTAAAATACATGGGAAAATCCCATTGGAGGAAAATTCCACTTAGGGTTAGGGTTAGGTCATCATTAACTCATAGAGAAAAATGGAGATCACCAACAAATTTGGAGTGCTTGGGAATGGTTAGGAGGGCACTGAGTTTTTTCGGTTGCCCTATCTATATGTCCTGGTAAAATACATGGGAAAATCCATTGGAGGAAAATTCCACTTAGGGTTAGTGTTAGGTCACCATAAATATGGAGAGCAAAAAGTATTTTGTCAATAAATTTAGAGTGCTTCGTAATGGTTAGGAAGGCAGTGAGTATTCTCTGCTGCCCTTTTTATATTTCCTGGTAAAATACATGGAAAAATCCCATTGGAGGAAAATTCCACTTAGGGTTGGGATTAGGTCACTATGAACTCGTAGAGAAAAATGGAAACCGCCAATAAATGCAGAGTTCTTGGGAATGGTTAGGAGGGCACTGACTTTTCGAGGCTGCCCTATCTATGTTTCCTGTTAAAATACATGGAAAAATCACATTGGAGGAAAATTCCACATAGGGTTAGGGCAGGGGTAGGCCACCCAAAACACTCAAAGAGCCACTTGCACCCGTTTCCCACCAAAAACAAAACACCGGTAGCCGCAAAACCCTTTTGATATCTAAAATGAAGATAACACTGTATATATCCTTTTTTTACCTTTATTATAGGGGCGTGTGTGTGTGTTTGTATATATGTGTGTGTGTGTGTGTGTGTGTGTGTGTGTGTGTGTGTGTGTGTGTACGTATATATATATACATACATACATACATACATACACACACACACACACACATTAAAAATAAAAGTACAAATATGACTCTTGGGAATATCCATACTATTAAAACAATGATCACCAAGAGAATACTTTAAGAGAATAAAATTACATACACACAGAGGTAAAAAAAGGATATATGCAGTGTTATCTTCATTTTAGATGTCAAAAGGGTCGCTCTCTCTCTCTCTGTCTCTCTCCCTCCCTCCCTCCCTCTCTATCTGCCCTTGGTCTGCCACTCCTCTTCCCTCATTCTCTTTCTTTCTCTCTCTGTCTCTCTCTCTCCCCCTCCCTCTCTCTCTCTTTCTCCCCCCCTCCTATCTGCTGCTCAACTGGCAAGCTTCAAGCTGTTGTCCAACAAGCTCAGGGGTAAGCAACCTCGTCTCTTTTATGACTCATGGACTTCAACTCCCAGAATTCCTGAGTCAGCCTAGCTGGGCTAGCTAGCTCTCTCCTGCCCTTCCTGCTTCCTTCAGAGACGCAGCAAAGGGAGGAGCTCCGCCCAGTAAGCTTTTCAGCTCCTCGGAGAACACTGTGAGTGCACTCTCTTTTTTACACACACACACACACACACACACACACACACACACACACACATATATATATATATATATATATATATATATAGAGAGAGAGAGAGAGAGAGAGAGAGAAGCAAGGAAGCGCAATTGCCTCTCTCTGTCTCTGTCTCTCTCTGCAAAGGCAGAGGAGGCTGGGAGCCACAGGGGAAGGCTCAAAGAGCTGCATGCGGCTCCGGAGCCGCAGGTTGCCGACCGGTGGGTTAGGGTTATGTCACCAAGAACTCATACAGAAAAATGGACATCGGCAACAAATTCGGAGTTCTTGGGAATGGTTAGGAGGGCACTGACTTTTCTCGGCTTCCCTATCTATATTTCCTGGTAAAATAAATGGGAAAATCCCATTCGAGGACAATTCCACTTAGCGTTAGGGTTAGGTCTTCATTAACTCATAGAGAAAAATGGAGATCACCAACAAATTTGGAGTTCTTGGGAATGGATAGGAGGGCACTGACTTTTCTAGGCTGCCCTATCTATATTTCCTGGTAAAACACATGGGAAAATCACATTGGAGGAAAATTCCAGTTAGGGTTAGGGTTAGGTCACCATGAACTTATAGAGAACAATGGAAATTGGCAATAAACTGGGGTTCTTGGATATGGTTAGGAGGGCACTGAGTTTTCTAGGCAGCCCTATCTATATTTCCTGGTAAAATCCATGGGAAAATCCTGTTGGAGGAAAATTCCACTTAGGTTTAGGGTTAGGTCACCATGAACTGATAGAGAAAAATAGAGATCACCAACAAATTTGGAGTGCTTGGGTATAGTTAGGAGGGCACTGACTTTTCTAGGCTGCCCTGTCTATATTTCCTGGTAAAATACATGGGAAAATCCCACTGGAGGAAAATTCCACTTAGGGTTAGTGTTAGGTCACCATGAACTCATAGAGAAAAATAGAGGTCACTAAGAAATTCGGAGTTCTTGGGTATGGTTAGGAGGGCACTGACTTTTCTAGGCTACCCTGTCTATGTTTCCTGCTAAAGTACATGGGAAAATCCCATTGGAGGAAAATTAAACTTAGGGTTAGGGTTAGGTCATCATGAACTCGGGGAGCAAATTGGATATCGCCAATAAATTCGGACTGCGTGGATATGGTTTGGAGGGCACTTACTTTTCTAGCTTGCCCTATCTATATCTGATATCGCCAATAAATTCGGAGTGCTTTGGAAGGGTTAGGAGGGCACTTAGTTTTCTTGGCTGCCCTATCTATATTTCCTGGTAAAATACATGGGAAAATCCCATTGGAGGAAAATTCCACTTAGGGTTAGAGTTAGGTCACCATGAACTCATAGAGAAAAATGGACATTGGCAACAACCTGGGAGAGCTTTTATATGGTTAGGAGGACACATACTTTTCTGGGCTGCCCTAAGTATATTTCCTAGTAAAATACATGGGAAAATCCCATTGGAGAAAATTCCACTTAGGGGTTGGGTTAGGTTCCCCATGAACTCATAGAGAAAAATGGACATGGAATTTTCCCATGTATTCCAGGAAACATACATATAGGAAATATAAGTAGGGTGGCCTAGAAAAGTCAGTGTCCTTCTAACACTAACAAAGCACCCCCAGTTTGTTGGCGATTTCCCATTTGCTGCCTGAGTTCATGATGACATAACCCGAACCCTAAGTGGAATTTTCCTCCAGTGGGATTTTCCAATTTATTTTAGCAGGAAACATAGATAGGGCAGCCTAGAATACTAAGTGCCCTACTAACCATATCCAAGCACTCCCAGTTTCTTGCCGATGTACATTTTTCTCTATGAGTTCATGGTGACTAACCGTAACCCTAAGTGGAATTTTCTTCCAATGGGATTTTCTCATGTAATTTACTAAGACATATAGATAGGGCAGCCAAGAAACCTCAGTGCTCTCCTAACCATTCCCAAGCACTCCGAATCCATTGGCGATATACAATTTGCTCCCCGAGTTCATGATGACCTAACCCGAACCCTAAGTGGAATTTTTTTCCTATGGGATTTTTCCATGTATTTTACTAAGACATATAGATAGGGCAGCCAAGAAAACTCAGTGCTCTCCTAACCATACCCAAGCACTCCGAATTTGTTGGTGACCTCTATTTTTCTCTATGAGTTCATAGTGACCTAACCCTAAGTGGAATTTTCCTCCAATGGGATTTTCCCATGTATTTTAGCAGGAAATATAGATAGGGCAGCCAAGAAAACTCAGTGCTCTCCTAACCATACCCAAGCACTCCGAATTTGTTGGTGACCTCTATTTTTCTCTATGAGTTCATGGTGACCTAACCCTAAGTGGAATTTTCCTCCAATGGATTTTCCCATGTATTTTACCAGGACATATTGATAGGGCAGCCGAAAAAACTCAGTGCCCTCCTAACAATTCCCAAGCACTCGGAATTTGTTGGTGATCTCCATTTTTCTCTATGAGTAAATGATGACCTAACCCCAACCCTAAGTGGAATTTTCCTCCAATGGGATTTTCCCATGTATTTTACTAAGACATATAGATAGGGCAGCCAAGAAACCTCAGTACTCTCCTAACCATACCCAAGCACTCCGAATTTGTTGGTGACCTCTATTTTTCTCTATGAGTTCATGGTGACCTAACCCTAACCCTAAGTGGAATTTTCCTCCAATGGGATTTTCCCATGTATTTTAGCAGGGAATATAGATAGGGCAGCTGAGAAAACTCAGTGCCCTCCTAACCATTCCCAAGCACTCCGAATCCATTTGCGATATACAATTTGCTCCCCGAGTTCATGATGACCTAACCCGAACCCTAAGTGGAATTTTTTTCCTATGGGATTTTTCCATGTATTTTACCAGGAAAAATTGATAGGGCAGCCTGCAAAAGTAAGTGCCCTCCAAACCATATCGAAACACTCCCAGTTTGTTGCCAATGTCCATTTTTCTCCATGAGTTCCTGGTGACCTAACACTAACCCTAAGTGGAATTTTCCTCCAATGGGATTTTCCTATGTATTTTACTAAGACATATAGATAGGGCAGCCAAGAAAAATCAGTGCTCTCCTAACCATACCCAAGCACTCCGAATTTATTGGTGACCTCTATTTTTCTCTATGAGTTCATGGTGAATTAACCCTAACCCTAAGAGGAATTTTCCTCCAATGGGATTTTCCCATGTATTTTACCAGGAAATATAGATAGGGCAGCTGAGAAAACTCTGTGCCCTCCTAACCATGACCAAGCACTCCGAATTTATTGGCGATATACAATTTGCTCCCTGAGTTCACGATGACCTAACCCGAACCCTAAGTGGAATTTTCCTCCTATGGGAATTTGCCATGTATTTTATCAGGAACTATAGATAGGGCAGCCGAGGAAACTCAGTGCCCTACTAACCATTCCCTAGCACTCCGAATGTGTTGGTGATCTCAATTTTTCTCTATGAGTTCATGGTGACCTAATCCTAACCTTAAGTGGAATTTTCCTCCAATGGGTTTTTCCCTTGCATTTTACCAGGAAATATATATCGGGCAACTGACAAAACTCAGTGCCCTCCTAACCATTCCCAAGCACTCCGAATCCATTGGTGATATACAATTTGCTCCCCGAGTTCATGATGACCTAACCCGAACCCTAAGTGGAATTTTCCTCCAATGGGATTTTCCCATGTATTTTACCAGAAAATATAGATAGGGCAGCCAGGAAAACTCAGGGCCCTCCTAACCATTCCCAAGCACTCCGAATCTATTGGCGATATCCAATTTGCTCCCCGACTTCATGATGACCTAACCCTAACCCTAAGTGGAATCTGTGCTCTCCTAACCATACCCAAGCACTCCGAATTTGTTGGTGATCTCTATTTTTCTCTAAGAGTTCACGGGGACCTAAACCTAACCCTAAGTGGAATTTTCCTCCAATGGATTTTCCCATGTATTTTACCAGGACATATAGATATGGCAGCCGAAAAAACTCAGTGCTCTCCTAACCATACCCAAGCACTCCGAATTTGTTGGTGACCTCTATTTTTCTCTATAGGTTCATGGTGACGTAACCCTAACCCTAAGTGGAATTTTCCTCCAAAGGGATTTTCCAATGTATTTTAGCAGGAAATATAGATAGGGCAGCTGACAAAACTCAGTGCCCTCCTAACCATTCCCAAGCACTCCGAATCCATTGGCGATATACAATTTGCTCCCCGAGTTCATGATGACCTAACCCGAACCCTAAGTGGAATTTTCCTCCAATGGGATTTTCCCATGTATTTTACCAGAAAATATAGATAGGGCAGCCAGGAAAACTCAGTGCCCTCCTAACCATTCCCAAGCACTCCGAATTTATTGGCGATGTCCTTTTTGCTCTCCATATTTATGGTGACCTAACCCTAACTCGAAGTGTAATTTTCCTCCAATGGGATTTTCCCATGTATTTTACTAAGAAATATAGATAGGGCAGCCCAGAAAACTCAGTGCCCTCCTAACCATTCCCAAGCACTCTGAATTTATTGGCAATGTCCATTTTGCTCTCCACGTTTATGGTGACTTAACACTAACCCTATGTGAAATTTCCTCCAATGGGATTTTCCCATGTATTTTAGTAGGAAACATAGATAAGGCAGCCTAGAAAAGTCAGTGCCCTCCTAACCATTCCCAAGCACTCTGAATTTATTGGTGGTGTCCTTTTTGCTCTCCATGTTTAGCGTGACCTAACCGTAACCCTAAGTGGAATTTTCCTTCAATGGAATTTTCCCATGTATTTTAGCCGGAAACCTAGACAAGGCAGCCTAGAAAAGTAAGTGCCCTCCTAACCATACCCAAGCACCCCGAATTTGTTGGTGACCTCTATTTTTCTCTATGAGTTCAAGGTGACCTAACCCTAACCCTAAGTGGAATTTTCCTCCAATGGGATTTTCCCATGTATTTTAGCAGAAAACATAGACAGGGCAGCCTAGAAAAGTAAGTGCCCTCCTAACCATTCCCCAGCACTCTGAATTTATTGGTGATGTCCATTTTGCTCTCCACATTCATGGTGACCTAACCCTAACCCCATGTGGAATTTTCTTCCAATGGGATTTTCCCATGTATTTTTGCAAAAATCATAGATTTCCTCCCATTGGAGTCAAATTCCACTTTGGGTTAGGGTTAGGTTACCATGTATTTTACTCTGAATTTATTGGCGATATCCAATTTGCTCCCCGAGTTCATTAATGGACATGGAATCAAATTTGATATCGCCAATAAATTGGCAGTGCTTGGGAATGGTTAGGAATGCACTGAGTTTTCTCGGGTTCCCTATCTATATTTTTTAGTAAAATATATGGGAAAATTCCCTTGGAGGAAAATTCCACTTAGGGTTAGCATTAGGTCACCATGAACTTATAGGACAAAATGGACATCGGCAACAAACTGGGAGTGCTTGCATATGGTTTGGAGGGCACTTACTTTTCTAGCTTGCCCTATCTATATCTCCTGTAAAATACGTGGGAAAATCCCATTGGAGGAAAATTCCACTAAGGGTTAGGGTTAGGTCATCATGAACTCGGGAATCAAATTCGATATCGCCAATAAATTCGGAGTGCTTGGGAATAGTTAGGAGGGCACTGAGTTTTCTCGGGCGTCCGATATATAATTCCTGGTAAAATACATGGGAAAATCTCGTTAGAGGAAAATTCCACTTAGGGTTGGAGTTAGGTCACCATGAACTCATAGAGAAAAATGTACATTGGCAACAAACTGGGAGGGCTTTTCTATGGTTAGGAGGACACTTACTTTTCTGGGCTGCCCTAACTATATTTCCTGGTAAAATACATGGGAAAGTCCTATTGGAGAAAATTCAACTTAGGGTTAGGTTCCCCATGAACTCATAGAGAAAAATGGACATGGAATTTTCCCATGTATTTTTGCAGGAAACATAGATATAGGAAATATAGGTAGGGAAGCCTGGAAAAGTCAGTGTCCTTCTAACCCTAACAAAGCACTCCCAGTTTTTTGGCGATGTCCAATTTGCTCCCTGAGTTCATGATGACATAACCCGAACCCTAAGTGAAGTTTTCCTCCAATGGGATTTTCCCATGTATTTTAGCAGGAAACATAGATAAGGCAGCCTAGAATACTAATTGCCCTCCTAACCATATACAAACACTCCCAGTTTTTTCCCGATGTACATTTTTCTCTATGAGTTCATGGTGAACTAACCCTAACCCTAAGTAGAATTTTCCTCCAATGGGATTTTCCCGTATATTTTACCAGGAAATATAGATAGGGCAGCCAAGAAAATTCAGTGCCCTCCTAACCATTCCAAAGCACTCCAAATTTATTGGCGATATCCAATTTCCTCCCCGAGTTCATGATGACCTAACTCAAACCCTAAGTTTAATTTTCCTCCAATGCAATTTTCCCATGTATTTTACCAGAAAATATAGATAGGGCAGCCAGGAAAACTCAGTGCCCTCCTAACCATTCCCAAGCACTCCGAATTTATTGGCGATGTCCTTTTTGCTCTCCATATTTATGGTGACCTAACCCTAACTCGAAGTGTAATTTTCCTCCAATTGGATTTTCCCATGTATTTTACTAAGAAATATAGATAGGGCAGCCTAGAAAACTCAGTGCCCTCCTAACCATTCCCAAGCACTCTGAATTTATTGGCAATGTCCATTTTGCTCTCCACGTTTATGGTGACTTAACACTAACCCTATGTGAAATTTCCTCCAATGGGATTTTCCCATGTATTTTAGTAGGAAATTAGGGTTAGATTAAAGTGAACTCATAGAGAAAAATGGACATTGCCAATAAAGCGGGAATGCTTGCGTATGGTTAAAATGGCATTGACTTTTCTTGGCTACCCTATCTATATTTCCTGCTAAAATACATGGGAAAATCCTATTGGAGGAAAATTCCACTTAGCGTTAAGTCACCATGAACTCATAGAGAAAAATAGAGATCACCAACAAATTCGGATTGCTTGGGTATGGTTAGGAGGGCACTGACTTTTCTAGGTGGCCCTTTCTATGTTTCTTGCAAAAATACATGGGAAAATCCCAGTGGAGGAAAATTCCACTTAGGGTTAGGGTTAGGTCACCATGAATTCATAGAGAAAAATGGACATCGCCAATAAATGCAGACTTCTTGGGAATGCTTTGGAGGGCAATGACTTTTCTAGGCTCGCCTATCTATATTTCCATGTAAAGTACATGGGAAAATCCCATTGGAGGAAAATTCCCCTTAGGGTTAGGGTTAGGTCACGATGAACTCATAGAGAAAAATACAGATCACCAACAAATTCGGAGTGCTTGGGTATGGTTAGGAGGACACTGACTTTTCTAAGCTGCCTTATCTATGTTTCCTGCTAAAATACATGGAAAAATCACATCAGAGGAAAATTGCACTTAGGGTTAGGGTTAGGTAATCATGAACTCGGGGAGCAAATTGGATATCGCCAATAAATTCGGAGTGCTTGGGAATGGTTAGGAGCGCCCTGAGTTTTCTCGGCTGCCCTATATATATTTCCTGGCAAAATACATGGGAAAATCCATTGGAGGAAAATTCCACTTAGGGTTAGGGTTAGGTCACCATGAACTCATAGAGAAAAATAGAGGTCACCAACAAATTCAGAGTGCTTGGGAATGGTTAGGAGGGCACTGAGTTTTCTCCCCTGCCCTATCTATATTTCCTGGTAAAGTACATGGGAAAATTCATTGGAGGAAAATTCCACTTAGGGTTAGTGTTAGGTCACCATGAACTCATGGAGAAAAATGGACATTGGCAACAATATGGGAGTGTTTGGATATGGTTAGGAGGGCACTTACTTTTGTAGGCTGCCCTATCAATTTTTCCTGGTAAAATACATGGAAAAATCCCATAGGAGAAAATTCCACTTAAGGTTCGGGTTAGGTCACCATGCTAAAATACATGGGAAAATACATGGTGACCTAACCCTAATCCATTGGCAATATTCAATTTGCTCCCCGAGTTCATGATGAACTAACCAGAACCCTAAGTGGATTTTTCCTCCAATGGGATTTTTCCATAAATTTTAGCAGGAAACGTACATAGGGTACCCTAGAAATGTCACTGTCCTCCTAATCATACCCAAGCACTCTGAATTTGTTGGTGATTTCTATTTTTCTCTATGAGGTCATGGTGACCTAATCCTAACCCTAAGTGGAATTTAGCTCCAATGAGATTTTCCCATGTATTTTACCAGGAAATATAGATTGGGCAGCCGAGAAAACTTAGTGCCCTCCTAACCATTCCCAAGCACTCCGAATTTGTTGGCGATATCCAATTTGCTCCCCGAGTTCATGATGACCTAACCCTAACCCTAAGTTTAATTTTCCTCCAACGGGATTTTCCCATGTATTTTACCAGGAAATATAGAAAGGGCAGGCGAGAAAACTCAGTGCCCTCCTAACCATTCCCAAGAACTCCGAATTTGTTGGTGATCTCCTTTTTTCTCTATGAGTTAATGATGACCTCACCCTAACCCTACGTGGAATTTTCCTCCAATGTGGTTTTCCTATGTATTTTACCAGGAAATATAGATAGGGCAGCCTAGAAAACTCAGTGCCCTCCTAACCATTCCCAAGCACTCTGAATTTATTGTCGATGTCCTTTTTGTTCTCCATATTTATAGTGACCAAACCCTAACCCTAAGCGGAATTTTCCTCCAATGGGATTTTCCCATGCATTTTACCAGGAAATATATATGGGGCAGCTGAGAAAACTCAGTGCCCTCCTAACCATTCCCAAGCACTCCGAATCTATTGGCGATATCCAATTTGCTCCCGACTTCATGATGACCTAACCCTAACCCTACGTGGAATTTTCCTCCAATCAGATTTTCCCATGTATTTTACAAAGAAATATAGATAGGACATCGAAGAAAACTCCGTGCGCTCCTAACCATACCCAAGAACTCCGAATTTGTTGGTGACCTCTATTTTTCTCTATGAGTTCATGGTGACCTAACCCTAACCCTGAGTGGAATTTTCCTCCAATGGGATTTTCCCATGTATTTTACCAGGTAATATAGATAGGGCAGCTGAGAAAACTCAGTGCCCTCCTAACCATTCCCAAGCACTCCGAATTTGTTGGTGATCTCTATTTTTCTCTATCAGTTCATGGTGACCTAATCCTAACCTTAAGTGGAATTTTCCTCCAATGGGATTTTCCCATGCATTTTACCAGGAAATATATAGAGGGTAGCTGAGAAAACTCACTGCCCTCCTAACCATTCCCAAGCACTCCGAATCTATTGGCGATATACAATTTGCTCCCCAAGTTCATGATGACCTAACCCAAACCCTAAGTGGAATATTCCTCCAATGGATTTTCCTATGTATTTTACCAGGACATATAGATAGGGCAGCCGAAAAAACCCAGTGCTCTCCTAACCATACCCAAGCACTCCGAATTTGTTGGTGACCTCTATTTTTCTCTATGAGTTCATGGTGACCTAACCCTAACCCTAAGTGAAATTTTCCTCCAATGGGAGTTTCCCATGTATTTTTCCAGGAAATATAGATAGGGCAGCAGAGAAAACTCATTGCCCTCCTAACCATTCCCAAGCACTCCGAATCCATTGGCAATATTCAATCTGCTCCCCAAGTTCATGATGACCTAACCCAAACCCTAAGTGGATTTTTCCTCCAATGGGATTTTTCCATCAATTTTAGCAGGAAACGTAGATAGGGTACTCTAGAAATATCACTGTCCTCCTAATCATACACAAGCTCTCTGAATTTGTTGTTGATTTCTATTTTTCTCTATGAATTCATGGTGACCTAACCCTAACCCTAACTGGAATTTTCTTCCCATGGGATTTTCCCATGTATTTTACCTGGAAACATAGATAGGATAGCCAAGAAAAGTCAATGCCATTTTAACCATACGCAAGCATTCCCAGTTTATTGGCAATGTCCATTTTTCTCTATGGGTTTACTTTAATCTAACACTAACCCTAAGTGGAATTTTCCTCCAATGGGATTTTGCTACATATTTTACAGGAGATATAGATAGGGCAAGCTAGAAAAGAAAGTGCCCTCCAAACCATATCCAAGCACTCCCAGTTTGTTGCCGATGTCCATTTTGTTCTATAGGTTCATGGTGACCTAATGCTAACCGTAAGTTGAATTTTCCTCCAAGGGGATTTTCCCATATATTTTACTAAAAAATATAGATAGGGAAGCCGAGAAAACTCAGTGCATTCCTAAACATTCCCAAGCACTCCCAATTTATTGGCGATATCAAATTTAATTCCATGTCCATTAATGAACTCGGGGAGCAAATTGGATATCGCCAATAAATTCGGAGTAAAATACATGGTAACCTAACCCTAACCCAAAGTGGAATTTTACTCCAATGGGAGGAAATCTATGATTTTTGCAAAAATACATGGGAAAATCCCATTGGAAGAAAATTCCACTTGGGGTTAGGGTTAGGTCACCATGAATGTGGAGAGCAAAATGGACATCACCAATAAATTCAGAGTGCTGGGGAATGGTTAGGAGGGCACTTACTTTTCTAGGCTGCCCTGTCTAAGTTTTCTACTAAAATACATGGGAAAATCCCATTGGAGGAAAATTCCACTTAGGGTTAGGGTTAGGTCACCTTGAACTCATAGAGAAAAATAGAGGTCACCAACAAATTCGGAGTGCTTGGTATGGTTAGGAGGGCACTAACTTTTCTAGGCTGCCTTGTCTAGGTTTCCGGCTAAAATACATGGGAAAATCCCATTGGAGGAAAATTCCACTTAGGGTTACGGTTAGGTCACCCTAAATATGGAGAACAAAAAGGACACCACCAATAAATTCAGAGTGCTTGGGAATGGTTAGGAGGGCACTGACTTTTCTAGGCTGCCTTATCTATGTTTCCTACTAAAATACATGGGAAAATCCCATTGGAGGAAATTTCATATAGGGTTAGTGTTAAGTCACCATAAACGTGGAGAGCAAAATGGAGATTGCCAATAAATTCAGAGTGCTTGGGAATGGTTAGGAGGGCACTGAGTTTTCTAGGCTGCCCTATCTATATATCTTAGTAAAATACATGGGAAAATCCCATTGGAGGAAAATTACACTTCGAGTTAGGGTTAGGTCACCATAAATATGGAGAGCAAAAAGGACATCGCCAATAAATTCGGAGTGCTTGGGAATGGTTAGGAGGGCACTGAGTTTTCCTGGCTGCCCTATGTATATTTTCTGGTAAAATACATGGAAAAATCCCATTGGAGGAAAATTCCACTTAGGGTTAGGGTTTGGTCACTATTAATATGGGTAGAAAAATGGACATCGCCAATAAATTCAGAGTGCTTGGGAATGGATAGGTGGGCACTGACTTTTCTAGACTGCCCTATCTATTTTCCTGCTAAAATACAGGGGAAAATCGCATTGGAGGAAAATTAAACTTAGGGTTAGGGTTAGGTGATCATGAACTCGGGGAGCAAATTGGATATCGCCAATAAATTCAAAGTGCTTTGGTATGGTTAGGAGGGCACTGAATTTTCTTGGCTGCCCTATCTATATTTCCTGGTAAAATACATGGGAAAATCCCATTGGAGGAAAACTTCACTTAGGGTTCGGGTTATGTCATCATGAACTCAGGGAGCAAATTGGACATCGCCCAAAAACTGGGAGTGCTCTGTTAGGGTTAGAAGGACACTGACTTTTCCAGGCTTCCCTACCTATATTTCCTATATCTATGTTTCCTGCAAAAATACATGGGAAAATTCCATGTCCATTTTTCTCTATGATTTCATGGGGAACCTAACCCTAAGTTGAATTTTCTCCAATAGGATTTTCCCATGTATTTTACCAGGAAATATAGTTAGGGCAGCCCAGAAAAGTAAGTGTCCTCCTTACCATAGAAAAGCCCTCCCAGTTTGTTGCCAATGTACATTTTTCTCTAACTCCAACCCTAAGTGGAATTTTCCTCTAATGAGATTTTACCATGTATTTTACCAGGAACTATATATCGGACGCCCGAGAAAACTCAGTACCCTCGTAACTATTCCCAAGCACTCCGAATTTATTGGCGATATCGAATTTGATTCCCGAGTTCATGATGACCTAACCCTAACCGTTAGTGGAATTTTCCTCCCATGGGATTTTCCCATGTATTTTAGCAGGAAACATAGATAGGGCAGCCTACAAAACGCACTGCCCTCCTAACCATACCCAAGCAACCCAAAATTGTTTGTGAACCTTATTTTTCTCTATCAGTTCATGGTAACCTAACCCTAACCCTAAGTGGAATTTTCCTCCAATGGGATTTTCCCATGTATTTTTGCAAGAAACATAGAAAGGGCCACCGAGAAAAGTTAGTGCCCTCCTAACCATACCCAAGCAGTCCAAATTTGTTGGTGATCTGTATTTTTCTCTATGAGTTCATGGTGACCTAAACCTAACCCTAAGTGGAATTTTCCTCCAATGGGATTTTCCCATGTATTTTAGCAGGAAGTATAGATAGGGCAGCCAAGAAAGGTCATGGCCATTTTAACCATACCCAAGCATTCCCAGTTTATTGGCAATGTCCATTTTTCTCTATGAGTTCACTTTGATCTAACCGTAACCCTAAGTGGAATTTTCCTCCAATGGGATTTTCCCACGTATTTTACAGGAGATATAGATATGGCAAGTTAGAAAAGTAAGTGCCCTCCAAACCATATCCAAGCACTTCCAGTTTGTTGCCGAAGTCCATTTTTCTCTATGAGTTAAAGGGGAACCTAATCCTAAACCTACGTGGAATATTCTCCAATAGGATTTTCCCATGTATTTTAGCAGGAAACCTAGACAAGGCAGCCTAGAAAAGTCAGTGCCCTCCTAACCATTCCCAAGCACTCCCAATTTATTGGTGATATCAAATTTGATTCCATGTCCATTAATGAACTCGGGGACCAATTTGATATCGCCAATAAATTCGGAGTAAAATACATGGTAACCTAACCCTAACCCTAAGTGTAATTTTTCTTCAATGGGAGGAAATATTTGATTTTTGCAAAAAAACATGGGAAAATCCAATTGGAAGAAAATTCCACTTGGGGATAGGGTTAGGTCACCATGAATGTGGAGAGCAAAATGGACATCACCAATAAATTGTGCTGGGGAATAGTTAGGAGGGCACTTACATTTCTAGGCTGCCCTGTCTATGTTTTCTGCTAAAATACATGGGAAAATCCCATTGGAGGAAAATTCCACTTAGGGTTAGAGTTAGATCAACTTGAACTCATAGAGAAAAATAGAGGTCACCAACAAATTCGGAGTGCATGGGTATGGTTAGGAGGGCACTTACTTTTCTAGGCTGCCTTGTCTGGGTTTCCGGCTAAAATACATGGGAAAATCCCATTGGAGGAAAATTCCACTTAGGGTTACGGTTAGGTCACCCTAAATATGGAGAGCAAAAAGGACACCACCAATAAATTCAGAGTGCTTGGGAATGGTTAGGAGGGCACTGACTTTTCTAGGTTGCCCTATCTATATTTCTTAGTAAAATACATGGGAAAATCCCATTGGAGGAAAATTCCACTTAGGGTTAGGGTTAGGTCACCATAAATATGGAGAGGATAAAGGACTTCGCCAATAAATTCAGAGTGCTTGGGAATGGTTAGGAGGGCACTGATTTTTCTAGGCTGCCCTGTCTATGTTTCCTGCTAAAATACATGGGGAAATCCCATTGGAGGAAAATTTCACTTACGGTTAAGGTTAGGTCACCATGAACTCATAGAGAAAAAAAGAGGTCACCAAGAAATTCTGAGTTGTTGGGTATGGTTAGGATTGCACTGAGTTTTCTTGGCTGCTCTATCTATATGTCTTAGTAAAATACATGGGAAAATCCCATTGGAGGAAAATTCCACTTAGGGTTAGCGTTAGGTCACCATGAACTCATAGAGAAAAATAGAGATCACCAACAAATTCGGAGTGCTTGGGAATGGTTAGGAGGGCACTGAGTTTTTTCGGCTGCCCTATCTATATGTCCTGGTAAAATACATGGGAAAATCCATTGGAGGAAAATTCCACTTAGGGTTAGGTTTAGGTCCCCATGAACTCTTAGAGAAAAATAGAGGTCACCAACAAATTCGGAGTGCTTGGGTATGGTTAGGAGAGCACTGAGGTTTCTTGGATGCCCTATCTATATGTCTTAGTAAAATACATGGGAAAATCCGATTGGACGAAAATTCCACTTAGGGTTAGGGTTAGGTCATGATGAAGTCAGGGAGCAAATTGGATATCGCCAATAGATTCGGAGTGCTTGGGAATGGTTAGGAGGGCACTTACATTTGCAGGCTGCCCTATCAATTTTTCCTGGTAAAATACATGGAATAATCCCATAGGAAAAAAATTCCACGTAGGGTTCGGGTTAGATCACCATGAACTCGGGGAGCAAATTGTATATCGCCAATGGATTCGGAGTGCTTGGGAATGGTTAGGAGGGCACTTGAGTTTTCTCAGCTGCCCTATCTATATTTCCTGGTAAAATACATGGGAAAATCCCATTGGAGGAAAATTCCACTTAGGGTTAGGGTTAGGTCACCATGAACTCATAGAGAAAAATAGAGGTCACCAACAAATTCGGAGTGCTTGGGAATGGTTAGGAGGGCACTGAGTTTTCTAGGCTGCCCTATCTATATTTCCTGCTAAAATACATGGGAAAATCCCTTTGGAGGAAAATTCCACTTAGGGTTAGGGTTAGGTCACCATGAACTCATAGAGAAAAATAGAGGTCACCAAGAAATTCTGAGTTGTTGGGTATGGTTAGGATTGCACTGAGTTTTCTTGGCTGCCCTATCTATATATCTTTATGGATTACTGCCTTGTCGTGGCGAAGGTGCTTGCGTAACTCAATGAAGCTATAAGCTATGCCATGCAGGGCCACCCAAGACGGACAGGTTATAGCAGAGAGTTCTGACAAAATGTGATCCACTGGAGAAGGAAATGGCAAACCACTCCAGTATCTTTGCCATGAAAACCCCATGGACAGTACTAAAAGGAAAAAAAGATATGACGCTGGAAGATGAGCCCCTCAGGTCGGAAGGTGTCCAATATGCTACTGGGGAAGAGCAGAGGGCTAGTACTAGTAGCGCCAGAAAGAATGAAGCGACTGGGCCAAAGCCGAAAGGATGCTCAGCTGTGGATATATCTGGTGGTGAAAGGAAAGTCCGATGCTGTAAAGATTTTTTCTCCATAGGAACCTGGAATGTAAGATCCATGAATCAAGGCAAGCTAGACGTAGTCAAAAAAGAGATGACAAGACTGAACATCGACATCTTAGGAATCAGCGAACTAAAATGGACAGGAATGGGTGAATTTAACTCAGATGACCATCAGGTATACTACTGTGGGCAAGAATCCCTCAGAAGAAATGGAGTAGCCTTCATAGTCAATAAAAGAATAGGAAAAGCAATACTGGGATACAATCCCCAAAATGACAGAATGATCTCAATTCGAATCCAAGGCAAACCATTCAATATCACAGTAGTCCAAATCTATGCCCCAACCACTGGTGCTGAAGAGGATGAAATTGACCGGTTCTATGAAGCCCTACAGCACCTTATAGAATTAACACCAAAAAATGATGTCCTTATCATCATGGGGGATTGGAATGCTAAGGTAGGAAGCCAAAAGATAACTGGAATAACAGGCAAGTTTGGCCTTGGAGTACAAAATGAAGCAGGGCACAGGCTAATAGAATTTTGTCAAGAGAATACGATGGTCATAACAAACACTCTTTTCCAACAACCCAAGAGACGGCTCTACACATGGACATCACCAGACGGTCAACATAGAAATCAGATTGACTATGTGCTCTGCAGCCAAAGATGGAGAAGCTCTATACAGTCAGTAAAAACAAGACCAGGAGCTGACTGTGGCTCAGATCATGAGCTTCTCGTTGCAAAATTTAGGCTTAAATTGAAAAAAGTAGGGAAAAGCACTAGGCCACTCAGGTATGAACTAAATCATATTCCTGATGAATATACAGTAGAGGTGACAAATAGATTTAAGGAACTGGATCTGATAGACAGAGTGCCTGAAGAACTATGGATGGAAGTTCGCAACATTGTACAAGAGTAGCAACTAAACCATCCCAAAGAAAAAGAAATGCAAGAAAGCAAAATGGCTGTCTGAGGAAGCTTTGCATACTGGAAAGGAAGCGAAAGGCAAAGGAGAAAGAGAAAATACACCCAATATGAATGCAGATTCGAGAGTACTAGAAAGATAAGATGCCTTATTAATGAACAGTGCAAAGAAATAGAAGAAAACAACAGAATAGGGAGGACCAGAGATCTCTTCAAGAAAAATAGATATGAAGGGAACATTTCATGCATATGGGCAGATAAAGGACCTAAATGGCAAGACCTAACAGAGGCATAGAGATTAAAGATAGGCAAAACTTACAGAAGAATATACAAGAGAGCTTAGCATCCGATAACCACAATGAGATAGTCATGACCCTCGAACCAGACATCCTAGAATGTGAAGTGAAATGGGCCTTAGAAAATCTGAGCAACAACAAAGCTAGTGGAGGTGACAGTATTCCAGCTGAGCTATTCAAAATCTTAAAAGACATGCAGTAAAAGTGCTACACTCAATTTGCCAGCAAATTTGGAAAACTCAACAGTGGCCACAGGATTGGAAAAGGTCAGTTTACATTCCAATTCCAAAGAATGCAATGCCAAAGAATGTTCAAACTATCGCACCATTGCACTCATTTCACATGCTAGTAAAGTTATGCTTAAAATCCTACAAGCTAGACTCCAGCAGTATGTGGATCGAGAACTACCAGAAGTACAGGCAGGATTTCGAAGAGGCAGAGGAACTAGAGATCAAATTGCCAACATACGCTGGATCATGGAAAAGCTAGGGAGTTCCAGAAAAACATCTACTTCTGCTTCATTGACTATGCAAAAGCCTTTGATTGTGTGGATCACAACAAATTGTGGCAAGTTCTTAAAGAGATGGGAGTACCAGACCATCTCATTTGTCTCTTGAGAAACCTATATGCGGGTCCAAGAAGCAACAGTGAGAACCGAACACGGAACCACTGATTGGTTCAAAATTGGAAAAGGAGTCCGGCAAGGCTGTATACTGTCGCCCTGCCTATTTAACTTATATGCAGAGCACATCATGAGAAAGGCAGGGCTAGATGAATCAAAAGTTGGAATTAAGATTGCCGGGAGAAATATCAACAACCTAAGATATGCAGATGATACCACTTAATGGCAGAAAGTGAAGAGGAACTAAAGAGCCTCTTGATGCGGGTGAAGAAGGAGAGTGCAAAAGTTGGCTTGAAACTCAACATTAAGAAAACCAAAATCATGGCATCCGGCCCTCTCAATTCCTGGCAAATAGATGGGGAAGAAATGGAGGTAGTGACAGATTTTATTTTTCTGGGCTCAAAGATCACCTCAGATGGGGACTGCAGCCAAGAAATTAAAAGACGCTTGCTCCTGGGGAGGAAAGCTATGGCAAATCTAAACAGCATTCTAAAAAGCAGAGACATCACCCTGCCAACAAAAATGCGTATAGTCCAGGCCATGGTTTTCCCAGTTGCAATGTATGGCTGTGAAAGTTGGACCATAAGAAAGGCTGAGCGCAAAAAATTGAGGCCTTTGAACTATGGTGCTGGAGAAGACTCCTGCGAGTCCCTTGGACTGCAAGGCGTTCAAACCGGTCAGTCCTAGAAGAGATCAACCCCGACTGCTCTTTAGAAGGCCAGATCCTGAAGTTGAAACTCAAGTACTTTGGCCACCTAATGAGAAGGAAGGATTCACTGGAGAAGAGCCTAATGCTGGGAAAGATTGAGGGCAATAGAAGAAGGGGACGAAGAGAATGAGATGGCTGGATGGAGTCACTGAAGCAGTAGGTGTGAATTTAAATGGACTCCAGAAGATGGTAGAGGACAGGAAGACCTGGAGGAACATTGTCCATGGGGTCGCGATGGGTCGGACACGACTTCGCAATTAACAACAACAACAATCTATATATCTTAGTAAAATACATGGGAAAATCCCATTGGAGGAAAATTCCACTTAGGGTTAGGGTTAGGTCACCATGAACTCATAGAGAAAAATAGAGGCCACCAACAAATTCGGAGTGATTGGGAATGGTTAAGAGGGCACTGAGTTTTTTTGGCTGCCCTATCTATATGTCCTGGTAAAATACATGGGAAAATCCATTGGAGTAAAATTCCACTTAGGGTTAGGTTTAGGTCCCCATGAACTCTTAGAGAAAAATAGAGGTCACCAACAAATTCGGAGTGCTTGGGTATGGTTAGGAGAGCACTGAGGTTTCTTGGATGCCCTATCTATATTTTTTGTAAAATACATGGGAAAATCCGATTGGAGGAAAATTCCACTTAGGGTTAGGGTTAGGTCATGATGAAGTCGGGGAGCAAATTGGATATCGCCAATAGATTCGGAGTGCTTGGGAATGGTTAGGAGGGCACTTGAGTTTTCTCAGCTGCCCTATCTATATTTCCTGGTAAAATACATGGGAAAATCCCATAGGAAAAAAATTCCACTTAGGGTTCGGGTTAGGTCATCATGAACCCGGGGAGCAAATTGTATATCGCCAATCGATTCAGAGTGCTTGGGAATAGTTAGGAGGGCACTTGAGTTTTCTCAGCTGCCCTATCTATATTTCCTGGTAAAATACATGGGAAAATCCCATTGGAGGAAAATTCCACTTAGGGTTAGGGTTAGGTCACCATGAACTCATAGAGAAAAATAGAGGTCACCAACAAATTCAGAGTGCTTGGGTATGGTTAGGAGCACTGAGGTTTCTTGGCTGCCCTATCTATATGTCTTAGTAAAATACATGGGAAAATCCCATTGGAGGAAAATTCTGCTTAGGGTTAGGGTTAGGTCATCATTAACTCATAGAGAAAAATGGAGATCACCAACAAATTCGGAGTGCTTGGGAATGGTTAGGAGGGCACTTAGTTTTCTAGGCTACCCTCTCTATATTATCTGCTAAAATAGAGGGGAAAATCCCATTGGAGGAAAATTCCACTTATGGTTAGGGTTAGATCACCATGAACTCATAGAGAAAAATAGAGGTCACCAACAAATTCGGAGTGCTTGGTATGGTTAGGAGAGCACTGAGTTTTCTTGGCTGCCCTATCTATATGTCTTAGTAAAATACATGGGAAAATCCCATTGGAGGAAAATTCCACTTAGGGTTAGCGTTAGGTCACCATGAACTCATAGAGAAAAATAGAGATCACGAACAAATTCGGAGTGCTTGGGAATGGTTAGGAGGGCACTGAGTTTTCTAGGCTGCCCTATCTATATTTCCTACTAAAATACATGGAAAAATCCCTTTGGAGGAAAATTCCACTTAGGGTTAGGGTTAGGTCACCATGAACTCATAGAGAAAAATAGAGGTCACCAAGAAATTCTGAGTTGTTGGGTATGGTTAGGATTGCACTGAGTTTTCTTGGCTGCCCTATCTATATGTCTTAGTAAAATACATGGGAAAATCCATTGGAGGAAAATTCCACTTAGGGTTAGGTTTAGGTCCCCATGAACTCTTAGAGAAAAATAGAGGTCACCAACAAATTCGGAGTGCTTGGGTATGGTTAGGAGAGCACTGAGGTTTCTTGGATGCCCTATCTATATGTCTTAGTAAAATACATGGGAAAATCCGATTGAACGAAAATTCCACTTAGGGTTAGGGTTAGGTCATGATGAAGTCAGGAAGCAAATTGGATATCGCCAATAGATTCGGAGTGCTTGGGAATGGTTAGGAGGGCACTTATTTTTGCAGGCTGCCCTATCAATTTTTCCTGGTAAAATACATGGAATAATCCCATAGGAAAAAAAATTCCACGTAGGGTTCGGGTTAGGTCATCAGGAACGCGGGGAGCAAATTGTATATCGCCAATGGATTCGGAGTGCTTGGGAATGGTTAGGAGGGCACTTGAGTTTTCTCAGCTGCCCTATCTATATTTCCTGGTAAAATACATGGGAAAATCCCATTGGAGGAAAATTCCACTTAGGGTTAGGGTTAGGTCACCATGAACCCATAGAGAAAAATAGAGGTCACCAACAAATTCGGAGTGCTTGGGAATGGTTAGGAGGGCACTGAGTTTTCTAGGCTGCCCTATCTATATTTCCTACTAATATACATGGGAAAATCCCTTTGGAGGAAAATTCCACTTAGGGTTAGGGTTAGGTCACCATGAACTCATGGAGAAAAATAAAGGTCAACAAGAAATTCTGAGTTGTTGGGTATGGTTAGGATTGCACTGAGTTTTCTTGGCTGCCCTATCTATATATCTTAGTAAAATACATGGGAAAATCCCATTGGAGGAAAATTCCACTTAGGGTTAGGGTTAGGTCACCATGAACTCATAGAGAAAAATAGAGGTCACCAACAAATTCGGAGTGCTTGGGTATGGTTAGGAGAGCACTGAGGTTTCTTGGATGCCCTATCTATATGTCTTAGTAAAATACATGGGAAAATCCCATTGGAGGAAAATTCCACCTAGGGTTAGGGTTAGGTCACCATGAACTCATAGAGAAAAATAGAGGTCACCAACAAATTCGGAGTGCTTGGGTATGTTTAGGAGAGCACTGAGGTTTCTTGGCTGCCATATCTATATGTCTTAGTAAATTACATGGGAAAATCCCATTGGAGGAAAATTCCACTTGGGTTTACGGTTAGGTCATCATTAACTGATAGAGAAAAATGGAGATCACCAACAAATTCGGAATGCTTGGGAATGGTTAGGAGGCCAGTGAGTTTTTTGCTGCCCTATCTATATGTCCTGGTAAAATACATGGGAAAATCCATTGGAGGAAAATTCCACTTAGGGTTAGGTTTAGGTCCCCATGAACTCTTAGAGTAAAATAGAGGTCACCAACAAATTCGGAGTGCTTGGGTATGGTTAGGAGAGCACTGAGGTTTCTTGGATGCCCTATCTATATTTTTTGTAAAATACATGGGAAAATCCTATTGGAGGAAAATTCCACTTAGGGTTAGGGTTAGGTTATGATGAAGTCGGGGAGCAAATTGGATATCGCCAATAGATTCGGAGTGCTTGGGAATGGTTAGGAGGGCACTTACTTTTGCAGGCTGCCCTATCAATTTTTCCTGGTAAAATACATGGAAATATCCCATAGGAAAAAAATTCCACTTAGGGTTCGGGTTAGGTCATCATGAACTCCGGGAGCAAATTGTATATCGCCAATGGATTCGGAGTGCTTGGGAATGGTTAGGAGGGCACTTGAGTTTTCTCAGCTGCCCTATTTAAAAACTATAGGGCTATCAGTGCATGTAGCATAGATGTGTGTGTGGACAAGAATACCAACCTTGCTACCAATCAAAATGAAGCCTCTAATAGCGAGTGCCACATAAAGTGCACTAAACAAATAGGTGGTAAGACAATAGGGGAACTCAGGCACCACACAGGTTATGTAGAAAGGAAACACAGGGCCACCCACAAAGGACTCAAATGTTTATACACCAATGCACAGAGTATGAACAGCAAACAGGGTGAATTAGAAATTCAGGTTAACGAGGGCAGATACGATATTGTTGCCATTACGGAAACATGGTGGGATGAAATTCACACATGGAACACACAGCTAGAGGGATTTAAATTATTTAAAAGAAACAGACCAAATAAAAGAGGAGGTGGAGTTGCTCTCTATATAAGAAATAACTACATCTCCACAGAAATAGAGTACAACAATGATAAAAACTCTCTTGAATGCATTTGGGTCAATATAAAAGAGGGGGGAAATGACATTGCCATAGGTGTATACTACAGACCACCCAACCAACCCCGAGTAAATCGATGACTTTTGCTAGTCCAACGAGGATTAGGAAGCCACCACAATATTATGGGGACTTTTAACTAACTGACATCAACTGGGAGACAAACTCCGCACCAAGTGGAAGATCAAACAGGTTCCTTGCAAACCTAGCAGACAACTTTGTCTCCCAAAAAGTAGAGAAGGGAACTAGGGGATTAGCCATCTTGGATCTAATTCTCACTAACAGAGATGAAATGATAGACGGTGTTGAAGCCATAGGAACCCTGGGAGGAAGTGATCATGCACTATTAGAATTCAACATTATATTAGAATTCAACATTATAGAAGCACAAGCAATAGAACACAGTCAAACTAGAGTCTTGGACTTCAAGAGAGCTAATTTCAATAAACTTCGAGAGGGCTTGGGAAGGATTCCATGGATGAGAATCCTCAAGGGGAAAACAACTCAAGAAGCTTGGGAAATTTTGAAAAATGAGATAATAAAAGCACAGTCTAGCACATACCAACAAGAGGAAAAATAACAGCTCTCAAAAGAAACCAGCATGGCTGCATATAGAACTCTCTGATAAATTTAAAGATAAAAAGGACAAGTATAGAAAGTGGAAACAGGGATACATAATTAAGTCAGAATATCAGCAAATAGCCGAGCCTGCAAAGATGAAGTGAGGAAAGCTAAGACTCAAAATGAACTAAGGCTTGCGACTAAAGTAAAAAATAACAAAAAAGCTTCTTTCAACATGTAAAAAACAAGACAAAAGTGAAGAAAACGATTGGTCCATTATGGTGGAAGTGAGCAATAAGGTGGACAACCAACAGAGAAAGCAAAATATTTAACTCATTTTTTGCATCTGTCCTTTACACAAAGGGAAAAAAACAGACCAACCTAACTCCAAAAATAGTGCCTACAAAAAGCAAAAACAGAACACAGTTATATAGGGCAGAAATGTTAGGGGAGCCCCTGTCCAGCCTAGATGAGTTCAAATCGCCAGGACCAGACGGATTACACCCCAGAGTTCTCAAGGAACTGGCAGATGTGATATCGGAGCCACTGAACTATATTTTTCAAAGATCCTGGAACACAGGGGAACTACCAGAGTACTGGAAAAGAGCTGATGTAGTTCCCATCCTCAAAAAAGGAAAAAAAAATGGATCCAGGAAATTACAGACCTATCAGCCTGACCTCAATACCTGGGAAGATCCTGGAAAAGATAATCAAACAACGAATCAACGAACACCTCGAGGCAAACAAAGTCAGTACTAAAAGCCAACATGGGTTTGTCAAAAATAGATCATGCCAGACAAATCTTATTGCATTCTTTGACCAAGTGACAAAATTAGTGGATCAGAGGATGCTGTGGACATAATTTACTTGGACTTCAGTAAGGCATTTGATAAAGTAGATCACAACCTACTACTTGATAAGATAGAAAAATGTGGGGTAGACAGAATCACCACCAGATGGATCCGTAGCTGGCCTGACCGCCTACTCAGCGAGTGGTCCTCAATGAACTGCTCTATGGGATGGGAAGTTGTTATGGGTGCCCAGGGCTCTGTTCTGGGGCACCAGTACTCTTAACATCTTCATCCCGATTTGATGAGGGTAGATGGGGAATCATCAATTTGCAGATGACACCAATCTGGCAGGAAGCCAAACACGCCAACGGCTTCGGTACAGAAGGATCTGGAAAGACTTTGAACACTGGGCACTACTTAACAAATGAATTCATGTGAAAAAAGCAGGTTCTTACCCCATTTAGGCAAGAAAAACCAATGCACAAGTACAGCATAGGTGGCACCATGCTCAATAGTAGTAACTGTGAGAGGGACCTCGGAGTCCTAGTAGACAATCACTTAAATATGAGCCAGCAGTGTGCTGCAGCTGCCAAAAAGGCCAACACAGTGCTAGGCTGCATTAACAGAGGGATAGAATCAAGATCACGTGAAGTATTAATACCACTCTTCAATGCCTTGGTAGGCCACACTTGGAATACTGCATCCAGTTTTGGTCACCACGATGTAAAAAAGATGTTGAGACTCTAGAAAGAGTACAGAGAAGAGCAACAAAGATGATTAGGGGACTGGAGGCTAAAACATATAAGGAACGGTTGCGAGAATTGGGTATGTCTAGTTTAACGAAGAGAAGGACAAGCGGGGACATGTAACATATCCAATATCTCAGGGCTGCATTCAGAGAGGGAAATTAGCTATTTTCCAAAGCACCTACGCAGGAACAAAGAACAACGGTGGAACTAATCAGGAGAGAGCACCCTAGAACTAGGAGAAACTTCCTTACAGTGGAGAACAATAATCAGTGGAACAGCTTGCCTCCAGAATCAGAAATGCTCCAACACTAGGCAGTTTTAGAAGAACTGACAAGCAATTTGTCGAAATGGTGTTAGGTTTCTGCCGCGAGCAGGGGTTTGACTAATGACCTCCAAGATCCCTTCCAACTTTACTATTATTATTATTACTATTATTATTATTATTATTATCTATATTTCCTGGTAAAATACATGGGAAAATCCCATTGGAGGAAAATTCCACTTAGGGTTAGGGTTAGGTCACCATGAACTCATAGAGAAAAATAGAGGTCACCAAGAAATTCTGAGTTGTTGGGTATGGTTAGGATTGCACTGAGTTTTCTTGGCTGTCCTATCTTTATGTCTTAGTAAAATACATGGAAAAATCCCATTGGAGGAAAATTCCACTTAAGGTTAGGTCACCATGAACTCATAGAGAAAAATAGAGATCACCAACAAATTCGGAGTGCTTGGGAATGGTTAGGAGGGCACTGAGTTTTCTAGGCTGCCCTATCTATATTTCCTGCTAAAATACATGGGAAAATCCCATTGGAGGAAAATTCCACTTAGGGTTAGGGTTAGGTCACCATGAACTCATAGAGAAAAATTGAGGTTACCAACAAATTCGCAGTGCTTGGGTATGGTTAGGATTGCACTGGGTTTTCTTGGCTGCCCTATCTTTATGTCTTAGTAAAATACATGGAAAAATCCCATTGGAGGAAAATTCCACTTAGGGTTAGGTTTAGGTCCCCATGAACTCTTAGAGAAAAATGGAGATCACCAACAAATTCGGAGTGCTTGGGTATGGTTAGGAGAGCACTGAGGTTTCTTGGATGCCCTATCTATATTTTTTGTAAAATACATGGGAAAATCCGATTGGAGGAAAATTCCACTTAGGTTTAGGGTTAGGTCATCATGAAGTCGGGGAGCAAATTCGATATCGCCAATAGATTTGGAGTGCTTGGGAATGGTTAGGAGGGCAGGTTGCAGGCTGCCCTATCAATTTTTCCTGGTAAAATACATGGAAAAATCCCATAGGAAAAAAATTCCACTTAGGGTTCGGGTTAGGTCATCATGAACTCGGGGAGCAAATTGTATATTGCCATGGATTCAGAGTGCTTGGGAATGGTTAGGAGGGCACTGAGTTTTCTCAGCTGCCCTATCTATATTTCCTGGTAAAATACATGGGAAAATCCCATTGGAGGAAAATTCCACTTAGGGTTAGGGTTAGGTCACCATGAACTCAAAGAGAAAAACAGAGGTCACCAACAAATTCGAGTTGCTTGGGTATGGTTAGGAGAGCACTGAGGTTTCTTGGCTGCCCTATCTATATGTCTTAGTAAAATACATGGGAAAATCCCATTGGAGGAAAATTCCACTTAGGGATAGGGTTAGGTAATCATTAGCTCAGGGAGCAAATTGGATATCGCCAATAAATTCGGAGTGCTTGGTCATGGTTAGGAGGGCACGGAGTTTTCTCAGGTGCCCTATCTATATTTCCAGGTGAAATACATGGGAAAATTGGAGATCACCAACGAATTCGGACTGCTTGGGAATGGTTAGGAGAGCACTGTGTTTTCTTGGATGCCCTATCTATATTTTTTGTAAAATACATGGGAAAATCCGATTGGAGGAAAATTCCACTTACGGTTAGAGTTAGGTCATCATGAAGTTGGGGAGCAAATTGGATATCGCCAATAGATTCGGAGTGCTTGGGAATGGTTAGGAGGGCACTGAGTTTTTTCAGCTGCCCCATATATATTTCCTGGTAAAATGCATGGGAAAATCCCATTGGAGGAAAATTCCACTTAAGGTTAGCATTAGGTCACCATGAACTCATAGAGAAAAATTGAGATCACCAACAAATTCGGAGTGCTTGGGTATGGTTAGTAGGGCACTGAGTTTTCTCGGCTGCCCTATCTATATTTCCTGTTAAAATACATGGAAAAATCCCATAGGAGGAAAATTCCACTTAGGGTTCGGGTTAGGTCATCATGAACTCAGGGAGCAAATTGGATATCGCCAATAAATTCGGAGTGCTTGGTCATGGTTAGGAGGGCACGGAGTTTTCTCAGCTGCCCTATCTATATTTCCAGGTGAAATACATGGGAAAATTCATTGGAGGAAATTTCCACTTGGGGTTAGTGTTAGGTCACCATGAACTCATGGAGAAAAATGGACATTGGCAACAAACTGGGAGTGTTTCGATATGGTTTTGAGGGCACTTACGTTTGCAGGCTGCCCTATCAATTTTTCCTGGTAAAATACATGGAAAAATCCCATAGGAAGAAAATTCCACTTAGGGTTCGGGTTGGGTCATCATGAACTTGGGGAGCAAATTGTATATCGCCAATGGATTCAGAGTGCTTGGGAATGGTTAGGAGGGCACTGAGTTTTCTCAGCTGCCCTATCTATATTTCCTGCTAAAATACATGGGAAAATCCCATTCGAGGAAAATTCCACTTATGGTTAGGGTTAGGTCACCGTGAACTCATAGAGAAAAATAGAGGTCACCAACAAATTCGGAGTGCTTGGGTATGGTTAGGATTGCACTGAATTTTCTTGGCTGCCCTATCTATATGTCTTAGTAAAATATATGGGAAAATCCCATTGGAGGAAAATTCCACTTAGGGTTAGGGTTAGGTCACCATGAACTCATAGAGAAAAATAGAGGTCACCAACAAATTCGGAGTGCTTGGGTATGGTTAGGAGAGCACTGATTTTTCTTGGCTGCCCTATCTATATGTCTTAGTAATTACATGGGAAAATCCCATTGGAGGAAAATTCCACTTAGGGTTACGGTTAGGTCATCATTAACTGATAGAGAAAAATGGAGATCACCAACAAATTCGGAATGCTTGGGAATGGTTAGGAGGCCACTGAGTTTTTTCGGCTGCCCTATCTATATGTCCTGGTAAAATACATGGGAAAATCCATTGGAGGAAAATTCCACTTAGGGTAAGTGTTAGTTCATGGAAAAAAATGTACATTGGCAACAAACTCATGGAAAAAAATGTACATTGGCAACAAACTGGGAGTGTTTCGATATGGTTTGGAGGGCACTTACTTTTGCAGGCTGCCCTATCAATTTTTCCTGGTAAAATACATGGAAAAATCCTAACCATTCCCAAGCACTCCAAATTTGTTGGTGATGTCCATTTTTCTCTATGAGTTAATGATGACCTAACCCTATACCTATGTGGAATTTTCCTCCAATGGGATTTTCCCATGTATTTTACCAGGAAATACAGATAGGGCAGCTGAGAAAACTCAGTGCCCTCCTAACCATACCCAAGCACTCCGAATCCATGGCGATATACAATTTGCTCCTCGAGTTCATGATGACCTAACCCGAACCCTACGGGAGTGCTTGGGTATGGTTAGGAGAGCACTGAGTTTTCTTGGATGCCCTATCTATATTTTTTATTAAATACATGGGAAAATCCCATTGGAGGAAAATTCCACTTAGGGTTAGGTCATCATGATGTTGGGGAGCAAATTGGATATCGCCAATAGATTCGGAGTGCTTGGGAATAGTTAGGAGGGCACTTATTTTGCAGGCTGCCCTATCAATTTTTCCTGGTAAAATACATGGAAAAATCCCATAGGAAAAAAATTCCACTTAGGGTTTGGGTTAGGTAATCATGAACTCGGTGGGGGAGGGGGGGGGGAAAGGGAGGGAAAGGGGAGGCAAAAAAAAAATTGTATATCTCCCATGGATTCGGAGTGCTTTGGGAATAGGTTAGGAGGGCTACTTAGAGTTTCTCAGCTGCCCTATGCTAGATATTGTTCGCTGCTAAAATATCAATGGGTAACAATCCATTTGGAGGAAAAATTCGCACTTGAGGGTTAGGGTTAGTGATCGATACTATTAACATTTCATAGAGGAAAATGGAGTATCGACCTTAACAAATTCGGAAGGGCTTGGGAATGGTTAAGCGAGGGGCATCTTAGTTTTCTGAGGCTGCCCTATCTATATTTCGCTGCTAAAATACAATGGGAAAATGCCCATTGGATGGAAATATGACCACGTAGGGTTTAGGGTTTAGGTCACCATGATACTGGCTAGAGGAAAAATAGATGTGCATCCAACTACAAAGATCTGATGTGCTTGGGTATCAGGTTAGAGGTTAGCACGTGAGGTTTGCTGGCTGCTGGTCCATAAATCTATAATGTCTTAGTAACATACATGGGAAAATCGCCATTGGAGGAAAATCTCTGCTTAGGGTTAGGGTTAAGGATCATCATTATACTCATAGAGATAAATGGAGATCACGCACTAATATTCTGGAGGGCTTGGAATGGTTTTAAGGAGGGCGCACTATAGTTTTCTAGGACTGTCCCTATGGCTATATTTCTCTGCTAAAATACATGGTAAAATCCATTGAGGAAAATTCCACTTAGGGTTAGAGTTAGGTCACCATGAACTCATAGAGAAAAATAGAGGTCATCAACAAATTCGGAGTGCTTGGGTATGGTTAGGAGAGCACTGAGGTTTCTTGGCTGCCCTATCTATATGTCTTAGTAAAATACATGGGAAAATCCCATTGGAGGAAAATTCCACTTAGGGTTAGTGTTAGGTTTCCCATGAACCCATAGAGAAAAATGGACATAGAATTTTCCTGTGTATTTTAGTAGGAAACATAGATATAGGAAATATAGGTAGAGCAGCCTAGAAAAGTCAGTTTCCTGCTAACCCTAACAAAGCACTCCCAGTTTGTTGGCGATGTCCAATTTGCTCCCTGAGTTTATGATGACATAACCTGAACCCTAACTGGAATTTTCCTCCAATGGGATTTAG
>NW_024099833.1:0-4081 GCF_016545835.1 Crotalus tigris
GGAACTGACTTTCTTCTTAGTAATAAAGTGAATTCTTGGGGTAATTTAAGCAAAAATTCAGGTTCTTAGAATAAAATTTTGATGGAACCTGAGCTAATCTCAGCCATGTCCTTTTTAAAGGGACCAAACCAGCAAAGGTGAATAGGATTTAAAATTAGCTTTAAAGGTAAAATTATCTCAGGAACTGACTTTCTTCTTAGGAATAAAGTGAATTCTTGGGGTAATTTTAGCCAAGAATTCAAGTTCTTAGACTAAAATTTGTGATGAACCTGAGCTAATCTCGCCATGTCCTTTTTTAAAGTGACCAAACCGCAAGGTGAATAGGTATTTAAAATTAGCTTTACAGGTAAAATTATCTCAGGAACTGACTTTCTTCTTAGGTAATAAGTGAATTCTTGGGGTAATTTTTAGCCAAGAATTCAAGTTCTTAAATAAAATGTTGATGGAACCTGAGCTAATCTCAGCCATGGTCCTTTTTAGAAGGACCAAACCAGCAGGTGAATAGAATTTAAAATTACATTAAGGTAAAATTATCTCAGGAACGGACTGTTCTTCTTAGGAATAAAGTTAATTCTTGGTGTAATTTTAGCCAAGAATTCAAGTTCTTAGAATAAAATTTTGATGGAACCTGAGCTAATGTCAGCCATGTCCTTTTTAAAGGGACCAAACCAGCAAAGGTGAATAGGAGTTAAAATTAGCTTTAAAGGTACAATTATCTCAGGAACTGACTTTCTTAGGAATAAAGTGAATTCTTGGGGTAATTTTAGCCAAAAATTCAAGATCTTAGAATAAAATTTTGATGGAACCTGAGCTAATCTCAGCCATGTCCTTTTTAAAGGGACCAAACCAGCAAAGGTGAATAGGAGTTAAAGTTAGCTTTAAAGGTAAATTTATCTCAGGAACTGACTTTCCTCTTAGGAATAAAGTGAATTCTTGGGGTAATTTTAGCCAAGAATTCAAGTTCTTAAAATAAAATTTTGATGGAACCTGAGCTAATCTCAGCCATGTCCTTTTTAAAGGGACCAAACCAGCAAAGGTGAATAGGAGTTAAAATTAGCTTGAAAGGTAAAATTATCTCAGGAACTCACTTTCCTCTTAGGAATAAAGTGAATTCTTGGGGTAATTTAAGCAAAAATTCAGGTTCTTAGAATAAAATTTTGATGGAACCTGAGCTAATCTCAGCCATGTCTTTTTTAAAGGGACCAAACCAGCAAAGGTGAATAGGAGTTAAAATTAGCTTGAAAGGTAAAATTATCTCAGGAACTGACTTTCCTCTGAGGAATAAAGTGAATTCTTGGGGTAATTTTAACCAAGAATTCAAGTTCTTAAAATAAAATTTTGATGGACTGAGCTAATCTCAGCCATGTCCTTTTTAAAAGGACCAAACCAGCAAAGGTGAATAGAAGTTAAAATTAGCTTTAAAGGTAAAATTATCTCAGTAACTGACTTTCTTCTTAGGAATAAAGTGAATTCTTGGGGTAATTTTAGCCAAGAATTCAAGTTCTTAAAATAAAATTTTGATGGAACCTGAGCTAATCTCAGCCATGTCCTTTTTTAAGGGACCAAACCAGCAAAGGTGAATAGGAGTTAAAATTAGCTTGAAAGGTAAAATTATCTCAGGAACTGACTTTCCTCTTAGGAATAAAGTGAATTCTTGGGGTAATTTTAGCCAAGAATTAAAGTTCTTAGAATAAAATTTTGATGGAACCTGAGCTAATCTCAGCCATGTCTTTTTTAAAGGGGCCAACCAGAGAAAAGGGAATAGGAGTTAAAATAGCTGAAAGGTTAAAATTAGCTCAGGAACGACTTCCTTTAGGGAATATAAAGTGAATTCTTGGGTAATTTTAGCCAAAGAATTCAAGTTCTAGAATAAAATTTTGAGGAACCTTGAGCTAATCTCAGCCATGTCCTTTTTAAAAGGACCAAACCAGCAAAGGTGAATAGAAGTTAAAATTAGCTTTAAAGGTAAAATTATCTCAGGAACTGACTTTCTTCTTAGGAATAAAGTGAATTCTTGGGGTAATTTTAGCCAAGAATTCAAGTTCTTAGACTAAAATTTTGATGGAACCTGAGCTAATCTCAGCCCTGTCCTTTTTAAAGGGACCAAACCAGCAAAGGTGAATAGGATTTAAAATTAGCTTTAAAGGTAAAATTATCTCAGGAACTGACTTTCTTCTTAGGAATAAAGTGAATTCTTGGGGTAATTTTAGCCAAGAATTCAAGTTCTTAGACTAAAATTTTGATGGAACCTGAGCTAATCTCAGCCATGTCCTTTTTAAAGGGACCAAACCAGCAAAGGTGAATAGGATTTAAAATTAGCTTTAAAGGTAAAATTATCTCAGGAACTGACTTTCTTCTTAGGAATCAAGTGAATTCTTGGGGTAATTTTAGCCAAGAATTCAAGTTCTTAGAATAAAATTTTGATGGAACCTGAGCTAATCTCAGCCATGTCCTTTTTAAAGGGACCAAACCAGCAAAGGTGAAGAGGATTTAAAATGAAGCTTTAAAGGGTACAATTACTCAGGAACTGACTTTCTTAGGAATAAAGGAATATTGGGGTAATTTTAGCCAAAAATCAAAGCTCTTAGAATAACTTCTGATGGAACGATGCTAATCTCACAAGTCCTTTTAAAGGGACCAAACAGCAAAGGTGAATAGGATTTAAAATTAGCTTTAAAGGTAAAATTATCTCAGGAACTGACTTTCTTCTTAGGAATAAAGTGAATTCTTGGGGTAATTTTAGCCAATAATTCAAGTTCTTAGAATAAAATTTTGATGAGACCTGAGCTAATCTCAGCCATGTCCTTTTTAAAGGGACCAAACCAGCAAAGGTGAATAGGAGTTAAAATTAGCTTGAAAGGTAAAATTATCTCAGGAACTGACTTTCTTCTTAGGAATAAAGTGAATTCTTGGGGTAATTTTAGCCAAAAATTCAGGTTCTTAGAATAAAATTTTGATGGAACATGAGCTAATCTCAGCCAGTCTTTTTTAAAGGGACCAAACCAGCAAAGGGAATAGGAGTAAATAGCTTTAAAGGTAAAATATCTCAGGAAACTGACCTTTCTCTTAGGAATCAAGGAATCTTGGGGGAATTTTTAGCCAAGAATTCAAGTCTTTAAAATAATTTGGAGGACTGACGCTTAATCTCAGCATGTCCTTTTAAAGGGACCCAATACCCGCAAAGGTGAATAGGGAAGGTAAAATTAGCGTTAAAGGAAAATTATCTTCAGGAAATGGACTTTCCTAGTAGCAATAAAGTGAATTATTGGGGTAATTTTAGCCCAAGAATTCAAGTTCTAGAATAAAATTTTGATGGAACTGAGTAATCTCAGCCATGGCCTTTTTAAAGGGGATCAAACCAGCAAAGGTGAAATAGAATTGAAAATTAGCTTAAGGTAAAATTATCCTCAGGAATGAACTTCTTCTTAGGATAAAAGTGAATTCTTGGGGTAATTTTAGCCAAGAATTTAAGTTCTTAGAATAAAATTTTGGTGGAACCTGAGGTAATCTCAGCCTTGTCCTTTTTAAAAGGACCAAACCAGCAAAGGTGAATAGAAGTTAAAATTAGCTTTAAAGGTAAAATTATCTCAGTAACTGACTTTCTTCTTAGGAATAAAGTGAATTCTTGGGGTAATTTTAGCCAAGAATTCAAGTTCTTAAAATAAATTTTTGATGGACTGAGCTAATCTCAGCCATGTCCTTTTTAAAGGGACCAAACCAGCAAAGGTGAATAGGAGTTAAAATTAGCTTTAAAGGTAAAATTATCTCAGGAACTGACTTTCCTATTAGGAATAAAGTGAATTCTTGGGGTAATTTTAGCCAAGAATTCAAGTTCTTAGAATAAAATTTTGATGGAACCTGAGCTAATCTCAGCCATGTCCTTTTTAAAGGGACCAAACAGCAAAGGTGAATAGGAGTTAAAATTAGCTTTAAAGGTAAAATTATCTCAGTAACTGACTTTCCTCTTAGGAATAAAGTGAATTCTTGGGGTAATTTTAGCCAAGAATTCAAGTTCTTAAAATAAAATTTTGATGGAACCTGAGCTAATCTCAGCCATGTCGTTTTTAAAGGGACAAAACCA
>NW_024099834.1:0-7448 GCF_016545835.1 Crotalus tigris
TATTTGTTGTCTGAGGTTTTCGCGGGTGTTTGTATGTAGGTCTATGGTTGTTCGGGTTTTCTCCCGCGTAAAATTGGAAGTGTCTTGGCGACGTTTCGACGAAGTCCCACTCGTCATCTTCAGGCTGGTGTTTTCAGCTTCGTGCTTCGAGCAGCAATGTGTGGTCTTAGCTGTTTCTTCCTTTTAACTGCCAGTGGGGGTATGAACTGATTGGGTGGGAGCTTGGCTGTGTTCTGATTGGGTGGAGGTGTGTTCTGATTGGTTAGGGGTGTGGCTGTGTTCTGATTGGCTGGGGGGTTGGCTGTGCTCTGATTGGCTGGGGGGTTGGTTGTGCTCTGATTGGCTGGGGGAGTGTTATGTTTGGTTGTGCTCAGGTTAGTCTGAGTTGCAGAGGGGTTTAAGATTTTGGGATGCCTTGCTATTTTTTGGCTTCGCGTTTGTGTCAGTGCCTCATTTTCATGAGGGTGTCAGTTTTGCTTCGTTATGGATGAGGGCTTGAAATGGCTACATTCCTGGCAGCTTTCATGGTCTGGCTTCTGTTTGTGGTCCGTGCCTCATCTCGTGTGGCTTTGGGTATTTGCGTTTGGCGTGGAGTGTGGTGGTACAATCCTGTGTGGTTTTTGTGAGTGTGGGTCTGGTATCATTTTTTGTGTTAGGGAGTCGTTTGTCAATGAGGGCGGGTTTCCAAATGGCTGGTAGGCGGGAGGTATCATCTCGCTTGTTCATGCTTTGTGGGCGTTTTTCTATCTCGATGGCTTCTCTGATTATTCTGTTATTAAAATGTTCAGTTTTGGCGATAGTTCTGGTATTTTTAAAATCAATTTCATGTCCTGTGGCTTTAAGGTGTTGGACCAGGGAAGATGTTGGTTCCTCTTTTTTGACTGAGTTCTTATGTTCTTCAATGCGTGCACTTATTCTTCTGTTGGTTTGTCCGATGTATGTGGTGGGACAAGTGGTGCATGGGAGTTCGTATACTCCTTGATTTTCTAATTCAATTTTATCTTTGGGGTTTCTAAGGATGGTGGATATTTTTCTGTTTGTGCAGAATGCTGTTTTGATGTTGTGTTTATGAAGGATCTTACTGATTCTGTCTGTGGGGCCTTTTATGTATGGGAGGAGGGCTTTGCCGTTTTCTTGTTCTTTGTCTTGGATTTTGGTGGGGGTTTCTTTTTGGATTAGGTTTGTAATCTTATTTCTATGGAATCCATTGGATGTTAGTACATTGGTGAGAGTGTGTAGTTCAGTTTGAGTGTTGTTTCGTCAGGCTATCGTTTTGTTTCTGGAGATGAGTTGTCTATGCTACAGAGTTGATCTGTGCTGGGTGGTGTGTGAGAGGCGTGCAGAATATCGTTTTGTGTGTGTTTTCTTCTGGTAGATGGTGTGTCCTAGGGAGCATCCCCACTGAAACCATTATATGTGGAGTTGAAACCAGCCTGACCAAAATCAACCCCGACGATGCTAACAGAATCAGACTCGAAATCACCAACATCCTCTGTACCAGCAAGCCACCCAAAAGCAACTTACCCAAATAGGAACAGACAGCACTACGTAACCTGAAAGAAGACACCAGCATAATAATCCTACCAGCAGACAAGGGCAACGCCACGGTGGTTATGAACACATCTGACTACCAAACCAATTTAACCAACCTACTCCAAGACTCCACATACAAACCCCTAAATACAGATCCCACCACCTACCTGGAAAAAACCACCAGATCCAAAATAAAAGCCTCCCCCATTACGATAGGTAAGTCCAGCAAGAATCATTCCCAGAGAGAAATCATCCAATGCCCCAAACTCTATGGTCTCGGCCCTATAGATACACAAGAAGGAATCCCCTCACGGACCTATAGGTCATGCTCCATAGGCTTCACCTTCTACAAGCTAGGCCAATTATCTTCTCTGCGCAAACAACTACAACGCCGTATGCAGTATCTCTCACGCTCACACGTAAAAACGTACTATTCACTTTATAGAGGTATCATAAAGAAAACAAAACTTACAGCCGCAGCAGACCCTACTTGTGATCTTTGTATGTCATATCCGCTTTTCACCGAGTGCCTATCAAAGGAAGCCTTGACAGCTATCCAACACAAGTATAAAAACACATCTTAGATCTGACCAACCACTGCCTATCCAACACATACTTCATCTATAATGGACAAAAATACAAACAAACAGAAGGAGCACCCATGGGATCACCCCCTCTCACCTGTCATTGCCAACCTCTACATGGAACACTTTGAAACCCAAGCTCTAGAAAAATCTGATCACAAAACCAAACTCTGGCTCAGATACGTAGACGACACCTTCATAATCTGGCCACATGGGAAAGAAAAACTGGACAACTTCCTCACACACCTCAACAGCCTACACCCCAAAATACAGTTCACCATTGAAACAGAAGCTAACAACCAACTTCCCTTCCTGGATGTCTTAGTCTACAAGAAATCCAATGGCTCCCTAGGACACACCATCTACCAGAAGAAAACACACACAAACCGCTATCTGCACGCTCTCTCACACCACCACCCAGCACAGATCAACTCTGTAGCCAAGACACTCATCTCCAGAACAAACGCTTAGCTGACGAACCTACCTAAACTGAACTACACACTCTCACCAATGTTACTAACATCCAATGGTATCCAAAGAAATAAGATTACAAACCTAATCCAATAGAAACCCCCACTAAAAATTATCATAGACGAAAGACATAGAAACGGCAAAGCCCTCCTCCCATACATAAAAGGCACCACAGACAGAATCAGTAAGATCCTCCATAACACAACATCAAAACAGCATTCTGCACAAACAGAAAAATATCCACCATCCTTAGAAACCCCACAGATAAAATTGAATTAGAAAATCAAGGAGTATACGAAATCCCATGCACCACTTGCCCCACCACATACATCGGACAAACCAACAGAAGAATAAGTGCACGCATTGAAGAACATAAGAACTCAGTCAAAAAAGAGGAACCAACATCTTCCCTGGTCCAACACCTTAAAGCCACAGGACATGAATTGACTTTAAAAAGACCAGAACTATCGCCAAAACTGAACATTTTAATAACAGAATAATCAGAGAAGCCATCGAGATAGAAAAACGCCCACACAGCATGAACAAACGAGATGATACCTCCCGCCTCCCAGCCATTTGGAAACCCGCCCTTTATGACAAACGATCTCCCTAATACAAAAATGATACAACCACACGTCCAAAACCACACAGGATGTCAACACCACACAAAAAACAAACCCAAAGCCATACCGATGGTGAAGCACGACCACAAACCAGAAGCCAGACCACAGCTGCATCACTAGCCACTTTAAACCCCTCCAATCCATACATGAAGCAAACTGACACCCTCCATGAAGAGGAGACACAACCACAAACGAGAAGCCAAAAAATAGCAAGGCAGCCCAAAATCTTAAACCCCTCTGCAACTCAGACTAACCTGAGCACAAACAAACAGAACACTCCCCCAGCCAATCAGAGCACAGCCAAGCCCCTCACCATTCAGAACACACCAACCCCCGCCAATTCATGAGCACAGCCCTCCCAGTGGAGGTGATTTATAGTTCCTAACCATTCAGAACACACCTCCACCCAATCAGAACACAGCCAAGCTCCCACCCAATCAGTTCATACCCCCACTGGCAGTTAAAAGGAAGAAACATCTAAGACCACACATTGCTGCTCGAAGCACGAAGCTGAAGACACCAGCCTGAAGATGACGAATGGGACTTCGTCGAAACGTCGCCAAGACACTTCCAATTTTACGCGGGAGAAAACCCGAACAACCAAAGACCTACATACCAACACCCGCGAAAACCTCAGAAAACAAATATTGAACCTCTACGGGGAGGAAATCCACCATCTGACCAGGACCTATGAAAAACTTGAAGTCCAAAGAGCTTCCATTTTATGCGCCCTCGCATTCCTACGCAACTGCCGAGATCAAAATCTAATCCCCACATGTTTCCAACTGAAATTCCACTCCAACTCTGCAGCCCCCAAACGGATCCTGAAAAGAACAGAATTGGCCCTAATCAGAAATGAACTTCACACACAAAGATTCCTCCTAGACCGAATTAACAAAGATCTCCTCCCACTCCACCTCAAACTCAGCAACAGATCCACCCCGCTCTTTGTGACATAATCCAAATCATAGCTCCGCCGTATTCTGGAGTAGCCGATAACACAAACACCCTCAAGACAGATACACACACCAACAAACTCCGAAGACTACAAGAGACGCCATAAACAAACCCCTCCTCCCTCAAACCACAGCCACACATGAAACAAACAGTGCATAACATCTCAGAGAGGATCCTCACCAAAGCCGAAACCAATGTCCTTTCCAAAGGATTCAACTTTGCAGTCGCTCCCAAACACATCCCCACTGAAACCATTATATGTGAAGTTGAAACCAGCCTGACCAAAATCAACCCCGATGACGCTAACAAAATCAGACTCAAAATCACCAACATCCTCTGCACCAGCAAGCCACCCAAAAGCAACTTACCCACAGAGGAACAGACAGCACTTACACTTAACCATGAAAGAACGATCACTAGCATAATGATCCTAACCAAACCGAACAAGGGTCAACGCCACTGTGGTTATGACACTATCTGACTACCAACCATTACCAACCCTAACTCCCAGATCCACATACAAACCCCTAAATTACGATCCCCACATCCCATCCACTACCTGGAAAAAACCACCAGATCCAAAATAAAAGCCTCTCCCATTAGCGAAGAAATCCAGCAAAGAATCAGTCCCAGAGAGAAATCATCCAGATGCCCCAAACTCTATGGTCTCCCCAAGATACACAAGGAAGGAATCCCACTCAGACCTATAGTCAGCTCCATAGGCTCACCTCTACAAAACCTAGCCAAATTTCTTGCCAAACAACTACAGCCATATGCAGAATCCATCACCTCACAAGTAAAAAACTCATTCCAGTTTATAGAGATCATAAAGAAACAAAACTTACAGCCCAGCGACCTACTCGTGAGCTTTGATGTCATATCCCTCTTCACCCAAGTGCCTATCAAAGAAGCCTTGACAGCTATCCAAAACAAATATAACCCCCCCAAACACATCTTATATCTGACCAACCACTGCCTATCCAACACATACTTCATCTATAATGGACAAAAATACAAACAAACAGAAGGAGCACCCATGGGATCACCCCTCTCACCTGTCATTGCAAACCTCGACATGGAACACTTTGAAACCCAAGCTCTAGAAAAATCGGATCACAAACCCAAACTCTGGCTCAGATACGTAGACGACACCTTCATAATCTGGCCACATGGGAAAGAAAAACTGGACAACTTCCTCAAACACCTCAACAGCCTACACCCCAAAATACAGTTCACCATGGAAACAGAAGCTAACAACCAACTTCCCTTCCTGGATGTCTTAGTCTACAAGAAATCCAATGGCTCCCTAGGACACACCATCTAACAGAAGAAAACACACACAAACCGCTATCTGCACGCTCTCTCACACCACCACCCAGCACAGATCAACTCTGTAGCCAAGACACTCATCTCCAGAACAAAACGCTTAGCTGACGAACAACACCTACAAAACTGAACTGCAATACATCTCTCCACTACAATGTACTAACTTCATGGAGTCCAAGAATAATATTATCACCTAATCCTAAATAGAAACCCCCACAACAATCCAATGACGAAGAACAAGAAAACGCAAACCCTCCTCCCATACAAAAGGCACCGATCAGATCAGAGATCGTAGATCCGCCATAAACACAACATCAAACTAGCATTCTGCACATAACAAGAAAATATCCTACCATCCTTAGAGACCCCAAGATATAAATTTGATTAAAATCAAGGAGTATATTGCGAAATCCTGCTACCACTTGTCCTCATGATCGCCCCACATATCATTCGGATCAAACGCACAAGAATCACATAACGTGGCACGCATTGAAGAACATAAGAACTCAGTCAAAAAGGAGGAACCAACTTCTTCCCTGGTCCAACACCTTAAAATCACAGGACATGACATTGACTTTAAAATATCCAAGAACGCTATTGCCAATAAGTGACATCTTTAATACAGAATATCATAGAAGGCACTCGAGAATAGAAAAAACGCTACCAACAGGGATGACAAGCCTGAGATGATACCTCCCGCCTACCAGCCATTTGGAAACCGCGCCTTAATTGACAACGAGCTCCCTAATACAAAAAATGATTACCATGACCGCACATCTCAAAAATACACACAGGATGTCACCACCACACATCCACGCAAAACGCAAACCCAAAGCCACACCGATGATGAGGCACGACCACAAACCAGAAGCCAGACCAGAGCTGCATCATTAGCCAATTCAAAGCCCTCCAATCCATACACGAAGCAAACTGACACCCTCCATGAAAATGAGGCACGACCACAAACGCGAAGCCAAAAAATAGCAAGGCAGCCCAAAATCTTAAACCCCTCTGCAACTCAGACTAACCTGAGCACAACCCAACATAACACTCCCCCAGCAATCAAGCACACCAACCCCCCACAATCAGAGCACAGCCCGCCCCTAACCAATCAGAAACACAAACTCCACCCAATCAGAACACAGCCAAGCTCCCATCCAATCAGTTCATACCCACACTGGCAGTTAAAAGGAAGAAACAGCTAAAACCACACATTGCTGCTCAAAGCAAGAAGCTAAAAACACCAGCCTGAAGATGACGAATGTGACTTCGTCGAAACGTTGCCAAGACACTTCCAATTTTACGCGGGAGAAAACCCGAACAACCAAAGACCTATATACAAATACCCGCGAAAACCTCAGAAAACCAATATTGAACCTCTACGGGGAGGAAATCCACCATCTGACCAGGACCTATGAAAAACTTGAAGTCCAAAGAGCTTCCATTTTATGCGACCTCACATTCCTACGCAACTGCCGAGATCAAAATCTAATCCCCACATGTTTCAAACTGAAATTCCACTCCAACTCTGCAGCCACCAAACGGATCCTGAAAAGAACAGAATTGGCCCTAATCAGAAATGAACTTCACACAAAAAGATTCCTCCTAGACCGAATTAACAAAGATCTCCTCACACTCCACCTCAAACTCAGCAACAAGATCCACCCCGCACTTTGGGCCAAATCCAAACAACTCGCCGTCTGGAGAGCCGAAACACAGACCACCCTCAAGACAGATACACACACCAACAAACTCCGAAGACTACAAGAAAGCCAGAAACAAACCCCTCCTCCCTCACAGCCACACATGAAACAAACAGTGCATAACATCTCAGATAGGATCCTCACCAAAGCCGAAACCAATGTCCTTTCCAAAGGATTCAACTTTGCAGTCGCTCCCAAACACATACCCACTGAAACCATTATATGTGAAGTTGAAACCAGCCTGACCAAAA
>NW_024099835.1:0-2748 GCF_016545835.1 Crotalus tigris
CTGGTTCTAAGAACCGTTGCCAGGGCTTAATTTATGTCAGGCAAGAAAGATATAAAATATATTATCTACAAAATCATATTCATTCCTGATTTCCATTCCTTCTTCTTGTACTTTTACCATCAAAGCTGAGTCTTCTGTCTTCTAAGATGCTGTAGTACATGCCTTTGAAATAAAAAAAAAATCAACGTTACTTCAGCTGCCACTGAGGTTTTACACCTAAGAAGGCACAATAAACTGTGGTTACTATTACCTCAGATGCAGGTGTTACCCCTACTTACCTAGGAAGAATGGACCATCAATTTTTTTTGCTGGGGGGGGGACCATTGACCTCACTCCATATCATAAAACTTTGAAGAATACAACTTACCTCACAGCGTAGGAGGCGCCATCACAGCCAAAGGCTATAGGGCTTGCACTGGAGACTTTTCTTCTGTCTTGGTTCTTCTTTTTTCTTTCTTCTTCGCCTTGTTTCTTCCTCCGTGTCTCTTCTGGAGGAACATTTGGCAACAGGCGTGCAAAATGTTCCTCCCCTCAATCTCAGGGACTCTAAGCTACAAAATCTTTTATAGATCAACGGCCACACTTAGCTTAAAAAGGGGCCGTTGAAGGCTTTCTTTCTGGTTCTAAACCATCGTCAATGGCCAGAATTATGCCAGGCAAGAAAGGTATAAAATCTATAATTGATCACAGCCTACACCTAGCATGAAAAGGTCCATTGAGGTTTTTCTTTTGGTTCTAAGGAAAAACCATCGGCCATGGCTAGAATTATGCCAGCTAAGAAAGGTATAAAATCTATTATCCATCAGTGGCCACACTTAGAATTAAAAGGTCCATTGAAACTTTTTTTCTGATTCTAAGATCGATCGCCATGGCTAAAATTACGCCAGTCAGAAAACTATAAAATCTATGATTAATCACTGGCCACGTTGGTCATTTAAATGGGCCACTGAGAGGTTTTCTTTCTGGTTCTAAGAACCATAGCCATGGCTAAATTTACACCAGGCAGAAAACAATAAAATCTATTATCAATGAATGGCCACACCTAGACTTAAAAGGTCCATTGAAACTTTCTTTCTGGTTCTAAGAACCGTTGCCAGGGCTTAATTTATGCCAGGCAAGAAAGATATAAAATCAACTATCTACAAGGTGGTATTCATTCTTGATTTCCATTCCTTCTTCTTGTTACTTTTACCATCAAAGCTTAGTCTTCTGTCTTCTAAGATGCTGTAGTACATGCCTTTGAGATAAAAAAAAAAATCAACGTTACTTCAGCTGCCACTGAGGTTTTACACCTAAGAAGGCACAATACACTGTGGTTACTATTACCTCAGATGCAGGTGTTACCCCTACTTACCTAGGAAGAATGGACCATCATTTTTTGATGTGGTGGTGGGACCATTGACTCCCTCCATATCATAGAAACTTTGAAGAATGACAACTTACCTCACAGCGTAGGAGGCGCCATCACAGCCAAAGTCCTATAGGCTTGACTGGGAGACATTTTCTTGCTGTCTTGGTATGCTTCTTTTTTCTTTCTTCGCCTTTGTTTCTTCCTCCGGCTCTTCTGAGGAACATTTGGCAACAGTGCGTGCAAATGTTCCTCCCCCGATCTCGGGACTCTAAAGCGTACAAAATCTTTTATAGATCAACAGCCACACCTAACATTAAAAAGGGCCATTGAGGTTTTCTTTTGGTTCTAAGAACCATCGCCATGGCTATAATTATGCCAGGCAAGAAAAGTATAAAATCTATTATCCATCAATGGCCACACTTAGAATTAAAAAGGTCCATTGAAACTTTTTTTCTGATTCTAAGATCGATCGCCATGGCTAAAATTATGCCAGGCAGAAAACTATAAAATCTATGATTAATCACTGGCCACGTTGGTCATTTAAATGGGCCACTGAGTGGTTTTCTTTCTGGTTCTAAGAACCATAGCCATGGCTAAATTTACACCAGGCAGAAAACAATAAAATCTATTATCAATCAATGGCCACACCTAGAATTAAAAGGTCCATTGAAACTTTCTTTCTGGTTCTAAGAACCGTTGCCAGGGCTTAATTTATGCCAGGCAAGAAAGATATAAAATCAACTATCTACAATATCGTATTCATTCTTGATTTCCATTCCTTCTTCTTGTACTTTTACCATCAAAGCTGAGTCTTCTGTCTTCTAAGATGCTGTAGTACATGCCTTTGAGATAAAAAAAAAAAAATCAACGTTCCTTCAGCTGCCACTGAGGTTTTACACCTAAGAAGGCACAATACACTGTGGTTACTATTACCTCAGATGCAGGTGTTACCCCTACTTACCTATGAAGAATGGACCATCAATTTTTTTTGCTGGGGGGGGGGACCATTGACCTCCCTCCATATCATAAAACTTTGAAGAATACAACTTACCTCACAGCGTAGGATGCGCCATCACAGCCCAAGGCTAATAGGGCTTGAACTGGAGACATTTTCTTGCTGTCTTGGTTCTTCTTTTTTCTTTCTTCGGCTTTGTTTCTTCCTCCGTGTCTCTTCTGAGGAACATTTGGCAACAGGCGTGCAAATGTTCCTCCCCTCGAGCTCAGGGACTCTAAAGCTACAAAATCTTTTATAGATCAACGGCCACACTTAGCATTAAAAAGGGCCGTTGAGGCTTTCTTTCTGGTTCTAAGAACCATCGCCATGGCCCGAATTATGCCAGGCACGAAAGGTATAAAATCTATAATGGATCAACAGCCACACCTAGCATTAAAAAGGG
>NW_024099836.1:0-2967 GCF_016545835.1 Crotalus tigris
GTGTTCTCGTCTTTAGGGGGTGTTTTTCGGGTTTAGGGGTGTTTTTTCGGGTTTAGGGGGTGTTTTTTGTCTTTACGGGGTGTTTTTTGGGTTTAGGGGTGTTTTTTCGGGTTTAGGGGGTGTTTTTTGTCTTTAGGGGGTGTTTTTTGGGTTTAGGGGTGTTTTTTCGGGTTTAGGGGGGTTTCTTGTCCTTAGGGGGTGTTTTTTGGGTTTAGTAGTGTTTTTTCGGGTTTAGGGGGGTTTCTTGTCTTTAGGGGGTGTTTTTTGGGTTTAGGGGTGTTTTTTCGGGTTTATTGGGGTTTTTTGTCTTTAGGGGGTGTTTTTCGGGTTTAGGGGTGTTTTTTCGGGTTTATTGGGGTTTTTTGTCTTTAGGGGGTGTTTTTCGGGTTTAGGGGTGTTTTTTCGGGTTTAGGGGGTGTTTTTTGTCTTTAGGGAGTGTTTTTTGGGTTTAGGGGTGTTTTTTCGGGTTTAGGGGGGTTTCTTGTCTTTAGGGGTGTTTTTCGGGTTTAGGGGTGTTTTTTCGGGTTTAGGGGGTGTTTCTTCTCTTTAGGGGGTGTTTTTTGGGTTTAGGGGTGTTTTTTCGGGTTTAGGGGGGTTTCTTGTCTTTAGGGGGTGTTTTTTGGGTTTAGGGGTGTTTTTTCTGGTTTACGGGGGTTTCTTCTCTTTAGGGGGTGTTTTTTGGGTTTAGGGGTGTTTTTTCGGGTTTAGGGGGGTTTCTTGTCTTTAGGGGGTGTTTTTTGGGTTTAGGGGTGTTTTTTCGGGTTTAGGGGTGTTTTTTGTCTTTAGGGGGTGTTTTTTGGGTTTAGGGGTGTTTTTTCGGATTTAGGGGGGTTTCTTGTCTTTAGGGGGTGTTTTTTGGGTTTAGGGGTGTTTTTTCAGGTTTCGGGGGGTTTCTTGTCTTTAGGGGGTGTTTTTCGGGTTTAGGGGGTGTTTTTTGTCTTTAGGGGGTGTTTTTTGGGTTTAGGGGTGTTTTTTCGGGTTTAGGGGGTGTTTTTTGTCTTTAGGGAGTGTTTTTTGGGTTTAGGGGTGTTTTTTCAGGTTTCGGGGGGTTTCTTGTCTTTAGGGGGTGTTTTTCGGGTTTAGGGGTGTTTTTTCGGGTTTAGGGGGTGTTTTTGTCTTTAGGGAGTGTTTTTTGTCTTTAGGGGGTGTTTTTTGGGTTTAGGGGTGTTTTTTCGGGTTTAGGGGGGTTTCTTGTCTTTAGGGGGTGTTTTTCGGGTTTAGGGGTTTTTTTTCGGGTTTAGGGGGTGTTTTTTGTCTTTAGGGGGTGTTTTTTGGGTTTAGGGGTGTTTTTTCGGGTTTAGGGGGGTTTTTTGTCTTTAGGGGTTGTTTTTCGGGTTTAGGGGTGTTTTTTCGGGTTTAGGGAGTGTTTTTTGTCTTTAGGGGGTGTTTTTTGGGGTTAGGGGTGTTTTTTCGTGTTTAGGGGGTTTTTTTGTCTTTAGGGTGTGTTTTTTGGGTTTAGGGGTGTTTTTTCGTGTTTAGGGGGGGTTTTGTCTTTAGGGGGTGTTTTTCGGGTTTAGGGGTGTTTTTTCAGGTTTAGGGAGTGTTTTTTGTCTTTAGGGGGTGTTTTTTGGGTTTAGGGGTGTTTTTTCGGGTTTAGGGGGGTTTCTTGTCTTTAGGGGGTGTTTTTCGGGTTTAGGGGTTTTTTTTCGGGTTTAGGGGGTGTTTTTTGTCTTTAGGGGGTGTTTTTTGGGTTTAGGGGTGTTTTTTCGGGTTTAGGGGGGTTTTTTGTCTTTAGGGGTTGTTTTTCGGGTTTAGGGGTGTTTTTTCGGGTTTAGGGAGTGTTTTTTGTCTTTAGGGGGTGTTTTTTGGGGTTAGGGGTGTTTTTTCGTGTTTAGGGGGTTTTTTTGTCTTTAGGGTGTGTTTTTTGGGTTTAGGGGTGTTTTTTCGTGTTTAGGGGGGGTTTTGTCTTTAGGGGGTGTTTTTCGGGTTTAGGGGTGTTTTTTCAGGTTTAGGGGGTGTTTTTTGTCTTTAGGGGGTGTTTTTTTGGGTTTAGGGGTGTTTTTTCGTGTTTAGGGGGGTTTTTTGTCTTTAGGGGGTGTTTTTTGGGTTTAGGGGTGTTTTTTCGGGTTTAGGGGGGTTTCTTCTCTTTAGGGGGTGTTTTTTGGGTTTAGGGGTGTTTTTTCGGGTTTAGGGGGGTTTCTTCTCTTTAGGGGGTGTTTTTTGGGTTTAGGGGTGTTTTTTCGGGTTTAGGGGGGTTTTTTGTCTTTAGGGGGTGTTTTTTGGGTTTAGGGGTGTTTTTTCGGGTTTAGGGGGGTTTCTTCTCTTTAGGGGGTGTTTTTTCGGGTTTAGGGGGGTTTTTTTTCGGATTTTAGGGGTGTTTTTTGTCTTTAGGGGGTGTTTTTTGGGTTTAGGGGTGTTTTTTCGGGTTTAGGGGGGTTTCTTCTCTTTAGGGGGTGTTTTTTGGGTTTAGGGGTGTTTTTTCGGGTTTAGGGGGGTTTCTTGTCATTAGGGGGTGTTTTTTGGGTTTAGGGGTGTTTTTTCGGGTTTAGGGGTGTTTTTTGTCTTTAGGGGGTGTTTTTTGGGTTTAGGGGTGTTTTTTCGGGTTTAGGGGGGTTTCTTCTCTTTAGGGGGTGTTTTTCGGGTTTAGGGGTGTTTTTTCGGGTTTAGGGGGTGTTTTTTGTCTTTAGGGGGTGTTTTTTGGGTTTAGGGGTGTTTTTTGGGTTTAGGGGTGTTTTTTCGGGTTTAGGGGGTTTCTTGTCTTTAGGGGGTGTTTTTTGGGTTTAGGGGTGTTTTTTCGGGTTTACGGGGGTTTCTTCTCTTTAGGGGGTGTTTTTTGGGTTTAGGGGTGTTTTTTCGGGTTTAGGGGGGTTTATTGTCTTTAGGGGGTGTTTTTTGGGTTTAGGGGTATTTTTTCGGGTTTAGGGGTTTCTTCTCTTTAGGTGGTTTTTTCGGGTTTAGGGTGTTTTTTTTTCGGGTTTTAGGGTGGGTGTTTTTTGTCTTTAGGGGTGTTTTTTGGAGTTAGGGGTG
>NW_024099837.1:0-2927 GCF_016545835.1 Crotalus tigris
AACCCCGAATCCCATTCTGAGGTCCATTTTTACATTCAGGTCAAAAAAATTTTTTCATCTCCAGAGCACAAAAATCTGTGACCCCGGCATCAGGAATTTCCTTCCCCTGAAACCAAAACAGCTCAATTTTTGAAAACTAGAAAAAGCACCATTTTTAAGCATGAAATTTAACCCCGAATCCCATTCTGAGATCCGTTTTTACATTCGGGTCAAAAAAATTTTTTCATCTCCCGAGTACAAAAATCTGTGACCCCGGCATCAGGAATTTCCTTCCCGTGACACCAAAATGGCTCAATTTTTGAAAACTAGAAAACGCACCATTTTAAAGCTTGAATTAAACCCCGAATCCCATTCTGAGGTCCTTTTTTACTTTTGGGTCAAAAAAAATTTTTCATCTCCAGAGCATAAAAATCTGTGACCCCGGCATCAGGAATTTCATTCCCCTGAAACCAAAACGGCTCATTTTTTGAAAACTAGAAAAAGCACAATTTTTAAGCATGAAATTTAACCCCGAATCCCATTCTGAGGTCCATTTTTACATTCGGATCAAAAAAATTTTTTCATCTCCAGAGCACAAAAATCTGTGAATCCGGCATCAGGAATTTCCTTCCCATGACACCAAAACGGCTCAATTTTTGCAAACTAGAAGAAGCACCATTTTTAAGCATGAAATTTAACCCCGAATCCCATTCTGAGGTCCGTTTTTACATTCGGGTCAAAAAAAATGTTTCATCTCCAGAGCACAAAAATCTGTGACCCCGGCATCAGGAATTTCCTTCCCCTGACACCAAAACGGCTCAATTTTTGAAAACTAGAAAAAGCACCATTTTTAAGCATGAAATTAAACCCCGAATCCCATTCTGAGGTCCATTTTTACATTCGGGTCAAAAAAAAATTTTCATCTCCCAAGCACAAAAATCTGTGACCCCGGCATCAGGAATTTCCTTCCCCTGAAACCAAAAAAGCTCAATTTTTGAAAACTAGAAAAAGCACCATTTTTAAGCATGAAATTTAACCCCGAATCCCATTCTGAGGTCCGTTTTTACATTCGGGTCAAAAAAATTTTTTCATCTCCAGAGCACAAAAATCTGTGAATCCGGCATCAGGAATATCCTTCCCCTGACACCAAAACGGCTCAATTTTTGAAAACTAGAAAAAGCACCATTTTTAAGCATGAAATTAAACCCCGAATCCCATTCTGAGGTCCGTTTTTACATTTGGGTCAAAAAAAAATTTTCATCTCCGGAGCACAAAAAACTGTGACCCCGGCATCAGGAATTTCCTTCCCCTGAAACCAAAACTGCTCAATTTTTGAAAACTACAAAAAGCACCATTTTTAAGCATGAAATTAAACCCGAATCCCATTCTGAGGTCCGTTTTTACATTTGGGTCAAAAAAAATTTTTCATCTCCGGAGCATAAAAATCTGTGACCCCGGCATCAGGAATTTCCTTCCCCTGACACCAAAACGGCTCAATTTTTGAAAACTAGAAAAAGCACCATTTTCAAGCATGAAATTTAACCCCGAATCCCATTCCGAGGTCCGTTTTTTCATTTGGGTCAAAAAAAATTTTCACCTCCTGAGCACAAAAATCCCTGACCCCGGCATCAGGAATTCCTTCCCCGGACACCAAAACCGCTCAATTTTTAAAAACTAGAAAAAACACCATTTTTAAGCCTGAAATTTAACCCCGAATCCCATTCCGAGGTCAATTTTACATTTGGGTCAAAAAAAATTTTCATCTCCGCGCGAACAAAATCTGTGACACCGGCATCAGGAATTTCCTTCCCCTGACACCAAAGACGGCCTCAATTTTTGAAACTGAAGAAGCACCATTTTTAAGCATGAAATTAAACGCCGAAATCCATTCGAGGTACGTTTAATTCGGAGTCAAAAAAAATTTTTCATTTCCAGAGCACAAAAATCTGTGACCCCGGCATCAGGAATTTCCTTCCCCTGAAACCAAAACAGCTCAATTTTTGAAAACTAGAAAAAGCACCATTTTTCAGCATGAAATTTAACCCCGAATCCCATTCTGAGGTCCGTTTTTACATTCGGGTCAAAAAAAAATTTTCATCTCCAGAGCAGAAAAATCTGTGAATATGGCATCAGGAATTATCTTCCCCTGAAACCAAAACGGCTCAATTTTTGAAAACTAGAAAAAGCACAATTTTTAAGCATGAAATTTAACCGCGAATCCCATTCTGAGGTCCATTTTTACATTCGGGTCAAAAAATTTTTTTCATCTCCAGAGCACAAAAATCTGTGAATCCGGCATCAGGAATTTCTATCCCATGACACCAAAACGGCTCAATTTTTGAAAACTAGAAGAAGCACCATTTTTAAGCATGAAATTTAACCCCGAATCCCATTCTGAGGTCCGTTTTTACATTCGGGTCAAAAAAAATTTTTCATCTCCAGAGCAGAAAAATCTGTGACTCTGGCATCAGGAATTTCCTTCCCATGACACCAAAACGGCTCAATTTTTGAAAACTAGAAGAAGCACCATTTTTAAGCATGAAATTTAACCCCGAATCCCATTCTGAGGTCCGTTTTTACATTCGGGTCAAAAAAAATTTTTCATCTCCCGAGCACAAAAATCTGTGACCCCGGCATCAGGAATTTCTTTCCCCTGAAACCAAAACAGCTCAAATTTTTGAAAACTAGAAAAAGCACCATTTTTAAGCATGAAATTTAACCCCGAATCCCATTCTGAGGTCCGTTTTTACATTTGGGTCAAAAAAAAATTTTCATCTCCGGAGAACAAAAATCTGTGACCCCGGAATCAGGAATTTCCTTCCCCTGACACCAAAACGGCTCAATTTTTGAAAACTAGAAGAAGCACCATTTTTAAGCATGAAATTAAACCCCAAATCCCATTCTGAGGTCCGTTTTTACATTTGGGTCAAAAAAAATTTTTCATCTCC
>NW_024099838.1:0-4464 GCF_016545835.1 Crotalus tigris
GTTTCCTGGTAAAATACATGGGAAAATCCCATAGGAGGAAAATTCCACTTAGGGTTAGGGTTAGGTCCTCATGAATTCATAGAGCAAAATGGACAGCGCCAACAAATAAGGAGTGCTTGGGTATGGTTTGGAGGGCACTTATTTTTCTAGGCTGCGCTATCTATTTTTCCTGGTAAAATACATAGGAAAATCCCATAGGACGAAAATTCCACTTCGGGTTAGGGTTAGGTCACCATGAACTGATAGAGCGAAATGGACAGCACCAACAAACTCGGTGTTCTTATGTATGGTTAGTAGGACAGTTACTTTTCTAGGCTGCGCTATCTATGTTTCCTGGTAAACTACATGGGAAAATCCCATAGGAGGAAAATTCCACTTAGGGTGAGGGTTAGGTCACCATGAACTCATAGAGCAAAATGGACAGCGCCAACAAACTCGGAGTGCTTGTGTATGGTTCAGAGGGCACTTATTTTTCTAGGCTGCAATATCTATGTTTCCTGGTAAACTACATGGGAAAATCCCATAGGAGGAAAATTCCACTTAGGGTTAGGGTTAGGTCCCGATGAATTCATAGAGCAAAATGGACAGCGCCAACAAACTCGGAGTGCTTTTGTATGGTTCAGAGGGCACTTATTTTTCTATGCTGCAATATCTATGTTTCCTGGTAAACTACATGGGAAAATCCCGTAGGAGGAAAATTCCACTTAGAGTTAGGGTTAGGTCCCCATGAATTCATAGAGCAAAATGGACAGCGCCAACAAACTCGGAGTGCTTGTGTATGGTTCAGAGGGCACTTATTTTTGTAGGCTGCAATATCTATGTTTCCTGGTAAACTACATGGGAAAATCCCATAGGAGGAAAATTCCACTTAGGGTTAGGGTTAGGTCCCCATGAATTCATAGAGCAAAATGGACAGCGCCAACAAACTCGGAGTGCTTGGGTATGGTTTGGAGGGCACTTATTTTTCTAGCCTGCGCTATCTATTTTTCCTGGTAAAATACATCGGAAAATCCCAAAGGAGGAAAATTCCACTTAGGGTTAGGGTTAGGTCACCATGAACTGATAGAGCGAAATGGACAGCGCCAACAAACTCGGTGTTCTTATGTATGGTTAGTAGGAGAGTTACTTTTCTAGGCTGCGCTATCTATGTTTCCTGGTAAACTACATGGGAAAATCCCATAGGAGGAAAATTCGACTTAGGGTTAGGGTTAGGTCACCATGAACTCATAGAGCAAAATGGACAGTGCCAACAAACTCGGAGTGCTTGTGTATGGGTCAGAGGGCACTTACTTTTCTAGGCTGCAATATCTATGTTTCCTGGTAAACTACATGGGAAAATCCCATAGGAGGAAAATTCCACTTAGGGTTAGGGTTAGGTCCCCATGAACTCACAGATCAAAATGGACACCGCCAACAAACTCGGAGTGCTTGGGTATGGTTCGGAGGGCACTTTTTTTCTAGGCTGCGCTATTTATGTTTCCTCGTAAAACACATGGGAAAATGCCACAGGAGGAAAATTCCACTTAGGGTTAGGGTTAGGTCTCCATGAGCTCATAGAGCAAAATGGACAGCGCCAACAAACTCGGAGTGCTTGGGTATGGTTCGGAGAGGACTAATTTTTCTAGGCTGCGCTATCTATGTTTCCTGGTTAAATACATGGGAAAATCCCATAGGAGGAAAATTCCACTTAGGGTTAGGGTTAGGTCCCCATGAATTCATAGAGCAAAATGGACAGCGCCAAGAAATGAGGAGTGCTTGTGTATGGTTTGGAGGGCACTTATTTTTCTAGGCTGCGCTATCTATTTTTCCTGGTAAAATACATAGGAAAATCCCATAGGAGGAAAATTCCACTTAGGGTTAGGGTTAGGTCACCATGAACTCACAGAGCAAAATGGACAGCGCCAACAAACTAGGAATGCGTCGGTATGGTTAGGAGGGCACTTAATTTTCTAGGCCGCCCTTATGCAAGTTTTCATGGTAAAATTACATGGAAACCATAGGAGAAAATTCCCTTAGGTTAGGTTAGGTCACATGACTCATAGAGCAAAATTGGACACGCCACAAACTCGGAGTGCTTTTGTTATGGTTCAGTACACAGGCAACTTATTTTTCTAGGCTGCTATATCTATGTTTCCTGGTAAAATACATGGGAAAATCCCATAGGAGGAAAATTCCACTTAGGGTTACGGTTAGGTCCCCATGAATTCCTAGAGCAAAATGGACAGCGCCAACAAACTCGGAGTGCTTGTGTATGGTTCAGAGGGCACTTATTTTTCTAGGCTGCAATATCTATGTTTCCTGGTAAAATACATGGGAAAATCCCATAGGAGGAAAATTTCACTTAGGGTTAGGGTTAGGTCCCCATGAACTCATAGAGGAAAATGGACAGCGCCAAAAAACTCGGAGTGCTTGGGTATGGTTTGGAGCACTATTTTTTTTCCATCCTGCCGCTAATCTATTTTTCCTGTTAAAATACATAGAAATCCCAAAGGAGGACAAATTCCACTTAGGGTTAGGGTTAGGTCACCATGAACTGATAGAGCGAAATGGACAGCGCCAACAAACTCGGTGTTCTTATGTATGGTTAGTAGGAGAGTTACTTTTCTAGGCTGCGCTATCTATGTTTCCTGGTAAACTACATGGGAAAATCCCATAGGAGGAAAATTCCACTTAGGGTTAGGGTTAGGTCACCATGAACTCATAGAGCAAAATGGACAGTGCCAACAAACTCGGAGTGCTTGTGTATGGTTCAGAGGGCACTTACTTTTCTAGGCTGCAATATCTATGTTTCCTGGTAAACTACATGGGAAAATCCCATAGGAGGAAAATTCCACTTAGGGTTAGGGTCAGGTCCCCATGAACTCACAGAGCAAAATGGACACCGCCAACAAACTCGGAGTGCTTGGGTATGGTTAGGAGGGCACTTACTTTTCTAGGCTACGCTATTTATGTTTCCTCGTAAAACACATGGGAAAATGCCACAGGATGAAAATTCCACTTAGGGTTAGGGTTAGGTCTCCATGAACTCATAGAGCAAAATGGACAGCGCCAACAAACTCGGAGTGCTTGGGTATGGTTCGGAGAGGACTAATTTTTCTAGGCTGCGCTATCTATGTTTCCTGGTAAAATACATGGGAAAATCCCATAGGAGGAAAATTCCACTTAGGGTTAGGGTTAGGTCCCCATGAATTCATAGAGCAAAATGGACAGCGCCAACAAATGAGGAGTGCTTGTGTATGGTTTGGAGGGCACTTATTTTTCTAGGCTGCGCTATCTATTTTTCCTGGAAAAATACATAGGAAAATCCCATAGGAGGAAAATTCCACTTAGGGTTAGGGTTAGGTCACCATGAACTCACAGAGCAAAATGGACAGCGCCAACAAACTTGGACTGCGTCGGTATGGTTAGGAGGGCACTTAATTTTCTAGGCCGCCCTTTGCAAGTTTCCTGGTAAAATACATGGGAAAATCCCATAGGAGGAAAATTCCACTTAGGGTTAGGGTTAGGTCCCCATGAATTCATAGAGCAAAATTGACAGCGCCAACAAATGAGGAGTGCTTTGGTATGGTTTGGAGGGGACTTATTTTTCTAGGCTGCCTATCTATGTTTCCTGGTAAAATACATGGGAAAATCCCATAGGAGGAAAATTCCACTTAGGGTTAGGGTTAGGTCCCGATGAATTCAAAGAGCAAAATGGACAGCGCCAACAAACTCGGAGTGCTTGTGTATGGTTCAGAGGGCACTTATTTTTCTAGGCTGCAATATCTATGTTTCCTGGTAAACTACATGGGAAAATCCCATAGGAGGAAAATTCCACTTAGGGTTAGGGTTAGGTCCGCATGAATTCATAGAGCAAAATGGACAGCGCCAACAATCTCGGAGTGCTTGGGTATGGTTTGGAGGGCACTTATTTTTCTAGCCTGCGCTATCTATTTTTCCTGGTAAAATACATAGGAAAATCCCAAAGGAGGAAAATTCCACTTAGGGTTAGGGTTAGGTCACCATGAACTAATAGAGCGAAATGGACAGCGCCAACAAACTCGGTGTTCTTATGTATGGTTAGTAGGACAGTTACTTTTCTAGGCTGCCTATCTATGTTTCCTGGTAAACTACATGGGAAAATCCCATAGGAGGAAAATTCCACTTAGGGTTATGGATGGGTCCCCATGAACTCATAGAGCAAAATGGACAGCGCCAACAAACTCGGAGTGCTTGTGTATGGTTCAGAGGGCACTTAATTTTCTAGGCTGCAATATCTATGTTTCCTGGTAAACTACATGGGAAAATCCCATAGGAGGAAAATTACAGTTAGGGTTAGGGTTAGGTCACCATGAACTCAGAGAGCAAAATGGACAGTGCCAACAAACTCGGAGTGCTTGGGTATGGATAGGAGGGCACTTACTTTTCTAGGCTACGCTATTTATGTTTCCTCGTAAAACACATGGGAAAATGCCACAGGAGGAA
>NW_024099839.1:0-6232 GCF_016545835.1 Crotalus tigris
GAAAACACATGTTTTTTCGGGTTCCCCAGAAGGTGGGGAACCTGAGTATAGGCATACTTTTCGAATTTGAGGTCAGTTTCACATTTTGAGTTTTCATGCTTACTTGGCTATTTGCAAACAAATGTGATATATGCCAAGGCCTATCTTTTGAAGAAAAAGTTGGATATGTGAAACACATGTTTTTTCGGGTTCCCAGCCTATGGGGAACCTAAGTATATGCATACATTTCGAATTTGAGGTCAGTTTCACATTTTGAGTTTTCATGCTTACTTGGCTATTTGCCAACAAATGTGATAAATGCCCAGGCCTATCTTATGAAGGTAAGGTTGGATACGGAAAACACATGTTTTTCGGGTTCCCAGCCTATTGGGAACCTAAGTATATGCATACATTTCGAATTTGAGGTCAGTTTCACATTTTGAGTTTCATGCTTACTTAGGCTATTTGCAAAACAAATGTGATATATGCCAAGGCCTATCTTTTGAAGAAAAAGTTGTGATACGTTAAAACACTGTTTTTTCGGGTTTCCCAGCTATGGGGAACCTAAGTATCTCCCATACATTTCAAATTGAGGGTCCAGTTTCAACATTTGCAGTTTTCATGCTTTACTGGGTATTTGCCAACAAATGTGATAAAATGCCAAGGCCTATCTTTTGAAGAAAAAGTTGGATAGCTGAAACACATGTTTTTTCGGGTTCCCCAGAAGGTGGGGAACCTAAGTATCTGCATACATTTCGAATTTGAGGTCAGTTTCACATTTTGAGTTTTCATGCTTACTTGGCTATTTGCCAACAAATGTGATAAAAGCCAAGGCCTATCTTTTGAAGAAAAAGTTGGATACGTAAAAAACACATGTTTTTTCAGGTTTTCCCAGCCTATGGGGAACTAAGAATCCCATACATTTCGAATTGAGGTCAGTCTTACATTTTGAGTTTTCATGCTTACTTGCTATTGCCAACACATTGTGATCAAATGCCAAGGCCATCTTATGAAGGTAAGGTTGGATACAGAAAAACACATGTTTTTTTCGGGTTCCCCAGAAGGTGGGGAACATGAGTATATGCATACTTTTCGAGTTTGAGGTCAGTTTCACATTTGAGTTTTCATTCTTACTTGGCTATTTGCAAACAAATGTGATATATGCCAAGGCCTATCTTTTGAAGAAAAAGTTGGATACGTAAAACACATGTTTTTTCAGGTTTCCCAGCCTATGGGGAACCTAAGTATATGCATACATTTCGAATTTGAGGTGAGTTTCACATTTTGAGTTTTCATTCTTACTTGGCTATTTCCCAACAAATGTGATAAATGCCCAGGCCTATCTTATGAAGGTAAGGTTGGATACGGAAAACACATGTTTTTTCAGGTTCCCCAGAAGGTGGGGAACCTGAGTATATGCATACTTTTCGAACTTGAGGTCAGTTTCACATTTTGAGTTTTCATGCTTACTTGGCTATTTGCAAACAAATGTGATATATGCCAAGGCCTATCTGTTGAAGAAAAAGTTGGATACGTAAAACACATGTTTTTTCGGGTTCCCCAGCCTATGGGGAACCTAAGTATATGCATACATTTCGAATTTGAGGTCAGTTTCACATTTTGAGTTTTTATGCTTACTTGGCTATTTGCCAACAAATGTGATAAATGCCCAGGCCTATCTTTTGAAGAAAAAGTCGGAAACGTAAAACACAAGTTTTTTCGGGCTCCCCAGCCTGTGGGGAACCTAAGTATATGCATACATTTCGAATTTGAGGTCAGTTTCACATTTTGAATTTTCATGCTTACTTGGCTATTTGCCAACAAATGTGATAAATGCCCAGGCCTATCTTATGAAGGTAAGGTTGGATACGGAAAACTCATGTTTTTTCGGGTTCCCCAGAAGTGGGGAACCTGAGTATATGCATACTTTTTTTTCGAATTTTGAGGTGCATTTTTACATTTTGAGTTTCATGCTACTTGGCTATTTCCAAAAAAATGGATATATGCCCATGCCTATCTTTGAAGAAAAATCGGATACTTAAAACACATGTTTTTCGGGCTCCCCAGCCTTTGGAACCTATGTATATGCTACATTTCGAATTTGAGTCAGTTTCACATTCTGATTTGTTCATGCTTATTGGCTATTTGCCAACAAATGTGATAATGCCCTAGGCCTATCTTATGAAGGTAAGGTTTGGATACGGAAAACACATGTTTTTTCCGGGTTCCCCAGAAGGTGAGACCTGAGTAATATGCATAATTTTCGATTTGAGTCTTGTCACATTTTGAGTTTTCATGCTTACTTGGCTATTTGGCAACAAATGTGATAGATGCCCAGGCCTATCTTTTGAAGAAAAAGTCTGATACGTAAAATACATGGTTTTTCGGGTTCCCCTGCCAGTAGGGAACCTAAGTATATGCATACTTTCGAATTTGAGGTCAGTTTCACATTTTGAGTTTTCATGCTTACTTGGCTATTTGCCAACAAATGTGATAAATGCCAAGGCCTATCTTTTGAAGAAAAGTTGGATACGTGAAACACATTTTTTTCAGGTTCCCCAGACTATGGGGAACCTAAGTATATGCATACATTTCGAATTTGCGGTCAGTTTCACATTTTGAGTTTTCATGCTTACTTGGCTATTTGCCAACAATGTGATAAATTCCCAGGCCTATTCTTATGAAGGTAGGTTTGGATAACGGAAAACAAATGCTTTTTTTTCGGGTTCCACCCCAGAATGTGGGACCTAAGTATATGCATACATTTTTCGAATTTGAGGTCAGTTTTTTCACATTTTGGAGATTTCATGCTTACTTGGCTATTTGCAACACAAATGTGATCTATGCCCAGGCCTATCTTTTGAAGAAAAAGTCGGATACGGAAAACACATGTTTTTTCGGGTTCCCCAGAAGGTGGGGAACCTGAGTATATGCATACTTTTCGAACTTGAGGTCAGTTTCACATTTTGAGTTTTCATGCTTACGTGGCTATTTGCAAACAAATGTGATATATACCAAGGCCTATCTTTTGAAGAAAAAGTTGGATATGTGAAACACATGTTTTTTCGGGTTCCCCAGCCTATGGGGAACCTAAGTATATGCATACATTTCGAATTTGAGGTCAGGTTCACATTTTGAGTTTTCATGCTTACTTGGCTCTTTGCAAACAAATGTGATATATGCCAAGGCCTATCTTTTGAGAAAAAGTCGGATACGTAAAACACATATTTTTTCGGAGCTCCCAATCCTATGGGGAACTAGTATAATTCATACATTTCGAATTGAGGTCAGTTTTCACATTTTGAGTTTTTCATGCTTACTTGCTATTGCCAACAAATGTGATAAACTGGCCAAGGCTATCTTTTGAAGAAAAAGTTTTGAATATTGTGAACCAAAAATGTTTTTTTTCGGGTTCCCCAGCCTCTGGGGATCCTAAGTATAATGCAACATTTCGAATTTGAGGTCAGTTTCACATTTTGAGTGTTCATCCTTACTTGGCTATTTGCCAACAAATGTGATAAATGCCAAGGCCTATCTTTTGAAGAAAAGTTGGATACGTGAAACACATTTTTTTCAGGTTCCCCAGACTATGGGGAACCTAAGTATATGCATACATTTCGAATTTGCAGTCAGTTTCACATTTTGAGTTTTCATGCTTACTTAGCTATTTGCCAACAAATGTGATAAATGCCAAGGCCTATCTTTTGAAGAAAAGTTGGATACGTGAAACACATTTTTTTCAGGTTCCCCAGACTATGGGGAACCTAAGTATATGCATACATTTCGAATTTGAGGTCAGTTTCACATTTTGAGTTTTCATGCTTACTTGGCTATTTGCCAAAAAATGTGATAAATGCCCAGGCCTATCTTATGAAGGTAAGGTTGGATACGGAAAACACAAGGTTTTTCGGGTTCCCCAGAATGTGGGGAACCTGAGCATATGCATACTTTTCGAATTTGAGGTCAGTTTCACATTTTGAGTTTTCATGCTTACTTGGCTATTTGCAAACAAATGTGATATATGCCAAGGCCTATCTTTGAAGAAAAAGTTGGATACGTAAAACACATGTTTTTTCGGGTTCCCCAGCCTATGGGGAACCTAAGTATATGCATACATTTCGAATTTGAGGTCAGTTTCACATTTTGAGTTTTCATACTTACTTGGCTATTTGCCCACAAATGTGATAAATGCCCAGGCCTATCTTTTGAAGAAAAAGTTGGAAACGTACAACGGATACTTTTTTTTCGGCTCCCCAGCCTGTGGGGAACCTAAGTATATGCATACATTTCGAATTTGAGGTCAGTTTCACATTTTGAGTTTTCTGCTTACTTGCTATTTGCCACAAATGTGATAAATGCCGAGGCCTATCTTAATGAAGGTAAGGTTGGATACTGAAAACCCTGTTTTTTTTCGGGTTCCCCCAGAAGGTGTGGAACTGAGTATATCATACTTTTCGAATTTGAGGTCAGTTTCACTTTGAGTTTTCATGCTTACTTAGCTATTTGCCAACAAATGTGATAAATTCCAAGGCCTATCTTTTGAAGAAAAAGTTGGATATGTGAAACACATGTTTTTTTGGGTTCCCCAGCCTATGGGGATCCTAAGTATATGCATACATTTCGAATTTGAGGTCAGTTTCACATTTTGAGTTTTCATGCTTACTTGGCTATTTGCCAACAAATGTGATAAATGCCCAGGCCTATCTTTTGAAGAAAAGTTGGATACGTGAAACACATGTTTTTTCGGGTTCCCCAGAAGGTCGGGAACCTAAGTATATGCATACGTTTCGAATTTGAGGTCAGTTTCACATTTTGAATTTTCATGCTTACTTGGCTATTTGCCAACAAATGTGATATATGCCAGGCTATCTTTTGAAGAAAAGTTGGATACGTGAAACACATTGTTTTTTTTTCAGGTTTCGCCAGCTATGGGGAACCTAAGTAATATGATCTTTTTCGAATTTGAGGTCTTTCACATTTTGAGTTTTCATGCTTACTTGGCTATTTGCAAACAAATGTGATATATGCCAAGGCCTATCTTTTGAAGAAAAAGTTGGAGACGTAAAACACATGTTTTTTCAGGTTTCCCAGCCTATGGGGAACCTAAGTATATGCATACATTTCGAATTTGAGGTCAGTTTCACATTTTGAGTTTTCATGCTTACTTGGCTATTTGCCAACAAATGTGATAAATGCCCAGGCCTATCTTATGAAGGTAAGGTTGGATACGGAAAACACCTGCTTTTTCGGGTTCCCCAGAATGTGGGGAACCTGAGCATATGCATACTTTTCGAATTTGAGGTCAGTTTCACATTTTGAGTTTTCATGCTTACTTGGCTATTTGCCAAAAAATGTGATAAATGCGAAGGCCTATCTTTTGAAGAAAAAGTTGGATACGTAAAACACATGTTTTTTCGGGTTCCCCAGCCTATGGGGAACCTAAGTATATGCATACATTTCGAATTTGAGGTCAGTTTCACATTTTGAGTTTTCATGCTTACTTGGCTATTTGCAAACAAATGTGATACATGCCCAGGCCTATATTTTGAAGAAAAAGTCGGATACGTAAAACACATGTTTTTTCAGGTTCCCCAGCCTATGGGGAACTTACGTATATGCATACATTTCGAATTTGAGGTCAGTTTCACATTTTGAGTTTTCATGCTTACTTGGCTATTTGCCAACAAATGTGATAAATGCCCAGGCCTATCTTATGAAGGTAAGGTTGGATACGGAAAACACATGTTTTTTCGGTTTCCCCAGAAGGTGGGGAACCTGAGTATATGCATACATTTCGAATTTGAGGTCAGTTTCACATTTTGAGTTTTCATGCTTACTTGGCTATTTGCCAACAAATGTGATAAATGCCCAGGCCTATCTTTTGAAGAAAAAGTTGGATATGTGAAACACATGTTTTTTCGGGTTCCCCAGCCTATGGGTAACCTAAGTATATGCATACATTTCGAATTTGAGGTCAGTTTCACATTTTGAGTTTTCATGCTTACTTGGCTATTTGCCAACAAATGTGATAAATGCCCAGGCCTATCTTATGAAGGTAAGGTTGGATACGGAAAACACATGTTTTTTCGGTTTCCCCAGAAGGTGAGGAACCTGAGTATATGCATACTTTTCGAATTTGAGGTCTTTCACATTTTGAGTTTTCATGCTTACTTGGCTATTTGCAAACAAATGTGATATATGCCAAGGCCTATCTTTTGAAGAAAAAGTTGGATACGTAAAACAAATGTTTTTT
>NW_024099840.1:0-4537 GCF_016545835.1 Crotalus tigris
ACATTTTGGGTTTTCAGGCTTACTTGGTTATCTGCCAAGAAATGCGGATCCGGAAAATACATGTTTTTTCCGTGTATCAAACCTTTGCGGAACATAAATATATGCGTACTTTTCAAATTTGAAGTCAGCTTCACATTTTGCGTTTTCAGGCTTACTTGGTTATCTGCCAAGAAATGCGGATCCGGAAAATTCATGTTTTTTCCGTGTACCAAACCTTTGCGGAACATAAATATATGCGTACTTTTCGAATTTGAAGTCAGCTTCACATTTTGGGTTTTCAGGCTTACTTGGTTATCTGCCAAGAAATGCGGATGCGGAAAATACATGTTTTTTCAGTGTACCAAAACTTTGTGGAACATAAATATATGCGTACTTTTCGAATTTGAAGTCAGCTTCACATTTTGGTTTTTCAGGCTTACTTGATTATCTGCCAAGAAATGCGCATCCGGAAAATACATGTTTTTTCGGTGTGCGAAACCTTTGCGGAACATAAATATATGCGTACTTTTCGAATTTGAGGTTATTTTGACATTTTGGGTTTTCAGGCTTACTTGGTTTTTTGCCAAGAAATGCGGATCCGGAAATAACATGTTTTTTCGGGTTTCCAAACCTTTGCGGAACATAAATATATGCATACTTTTCGAATTTGAGGTTATTTTGACATTTTGGGTTTTCAGTCTTACTTGGTTATTTGCCAAGAAATGCGGATCCGGGAAATACATGTTTTTTCGGTGTACCAAATCTTTGCGGAACATAAATATATGCATATTTTTCGAATTTGAGGTCATTTTGACATTTTGGGTTTTCAGGCTTACTTGGTTTTTTGCCAAGATGCGGATCCGGAAAATACCTGTTTTTTCCGTGTACCAAACCTTTGCGGAACATAAACATATGCGTACTTTTCGAATTTGAGGTTATTTTGACATTTTCTCTTTCCAGGCTTACTTGGTTTTTTGCCAAGAAATGCGGATCCAGAAAATATATGTTTTTTCGGGTTTCCAAACCTTTGCGGAACATAAATATATGCGTACTTTTCGAATTTGAGGTCATTTTGACATTTAGGGTTTTCAGGCTTATTTGGTTATTTGCCAAGAAATGCGGATCCGGAAAATACATGTTTTTTCCGTGTACCAAACCTTTGCGGAACATAAATATATGCGTACTTTTCGAATTTGAAGTCAGCTTCACATTTTGCATTTTCAGGCTTACTTGGTTATCTGCCAAGAAATGCGGATCCGGAAAATACATGTTTTTTCTGGTGTGCCCAAACCTTTGCGGAACATAAACATATGCGTACTTTTCGAATTTGAGGTCATTTTGACATTTTGGGTTTTCAGGCTTACTTGGTTATTTGCCAAGAAATGCGGATCCGGAAAATACTTTTGTTTTCCGTGTACCAAACCTTTCCGGAACATAAACATATGCGTACTTTTCGAATTTGAGGTTATTTTGACATTTTCGGTTTTCAGGCTTACTTGGTTTTGTGCCAAGAAATGTGGATCCGGAAAATACATGTTTTTTCGGGTTTCCAAACCTTTGCGGAACATAAATATATGTGTACTTTTCAAATTTGAGGTCATTTTGACATTTTGGGTTTTCAGGCTTACTTGGTTTTTTGCCAAGAAATGCGGATCCGTAAAATTCATGTTTTTTCCGTGTACCAAACCTTTGCGGAACATAAATATATGCGTACTTTTCGAATTTGAAGTCAGCTTCACATTTTGCATTTTCAGGCTTACTTGGTTATCTGCCAAGAAATGCGGATCCGGAAAATTCATGTTTTTTCCGTGTACCAAACCTTTGCGGAACATAAATATATGCGTACTTTTCGAATTTAAAGTCAGCTTCACATTTTGGGTTTTCAGGCTTACTTGATTATCTGCCAAGAAATGCGCATCCGGAAAATACATGTTTTTTCGGTGTGCGAAACCTTTGCGGAACATAAATATATGCGTACTTTTCGAATTTGAGGTTATTTTGACATTTTGGGTTTTCAGGCTTACTTGGTTATCTGCCAAGAAATGTGGATCCGGAAAATACATGTTTTTTCCGTGTTCCAAACCTTTGCGGAACATAAATATATGCGTACTTTTCGAATTTGAAGTCAGCTTCACATTTTGCATTTTCAGGCTTACTTGGTTATCTGCCAAGAAATGCGGATCCGGAAAATTCATTTTTTTTCCGTGTACCAAACCTTTGCGGAACATAAATATATGCGTACTTTTCGAATTTGAAGTCAGCTTCACATTTTGGGTTTTCAGGCTTACTTGATTATCTGCCAAGAAATGCGGATCCGGAAAATTCATGTTTTTTCCGTGTACCAAACCTTTCCGGAACATAAATATATACGTACTTTTCGAATTTGAAGTCAGCTTCAAATTTTCGGTTTTCAGGCTTACTTGGTTATCTGCCAAGAAATGCGGATCCGGAAAATACATGTTTTTTCAGTGTACCAAAACTTTGCGGAACATAAATATATGCGTAGTTTTCGAATTTGAAGTCAGCTTCACATTTTGGGTTTTCAGGCGTACTTGGTTATCTGCCAAGAAATGCGGATCTGGAAAATATATGTTTTTTCGGTATACCAAAACTTTGCGGAACATAAACATATGCGTACTTTTCGAATTTGAGGTCATTTTGACATTTTGGGTTTTCAGGCTTACTTGGTTATCTGCCAAGAAATGCGGATCCGGAAAATACATGTTTTTTCGGGTTTCCAAACCTTTGCGGAACATAAATATATGCGTCCTTTTCGAATTTGAGGTTATTTTGACATTTTGGGTTTTCAGGCTTACTTGGTTATTTGCCAAGAAATGCGGATCCGGGAAATACATGTTTTTTCGGTGTACCAAACCTTTGCGGAACATAAATATATGCATATTTTTCGAATTTGAGGTCATTTTGACATTTTGGGTTTTCAGGCTTACTTGGTTTTTTGCCAAGATGCGGATCCGGAAAATACCTGTTTTTTCCGTGTACCAAACCTTTGCGGAATATAAACATATGCGTACTTTTCGAATTTGAGGTTATTTTGACATTTTCGCTTTCCAGGCTTCCTTGGTTTTTTGCCAAGAAATGCGGATCCAGAAAATATATGTTTTTTCGGGTTTCCAAACCTTTGCGGAACATAAATATATGCGTACTTTTCGAATTTGAGGTCATTTTGACATTTAGGGTTTTCCGGCTTATTTGGTTATTTGCCAAGAAATGCGGATCCGGAAAATACATGTTTTTTCCGTGTACCAAACCTTTGCGGAACATAAATATATGCGTACTTTTCGATTTTGAAGTCAGCTTCACATTTTGCATTTTCAGGCTTACTTGGTTATCTGCCAAGAAATGCGGATCCGGAAAATACATGTTTTTTCGGTGTACCAAACCTTTGCGGAACATAAACATATGCGTACTTTTCGAATTTGAGGTCATTTTGACATTTTGAGTTTTCAGGCTTACTTGGTTATTTGCCAAGAAATGCGGATCCGGAAAATACATGTTTTTTCGGGTTTCCAAACCTTTGCGGAACATAAATATATGAGTACTTTTCGAATTTGAGGTCATTTTGACATTTTGGGTTTTCAGGCTTACTTGGTTTTTTGACAAGAAATGTGATCCGGAAAAATACATGTTTTTTTCGGGTTTCCAAACCTTTGCGGAACATAATATATGTGTACTTTTCGAATTTGAAGTCACTCACATTTTGGGTTTTCAGGCTTACTTGGTTTTTTGCCAAGATGCGGATCCAGAAAATACCTGTTTTTTCCGTGTACCAAACCTTAGCGGAACATAAATATATGCGTACTTTTCGAATTTGAAGTCAGCTTCACATTTTGTGTTTTCAGGGTTACTTGGTTATCTGCCAAGAAATGCGGATCCGGAAAATACATGTTTTTTCGGTGTACCAAACCTTTGCGAACATAAACATAGGCGTACTTTTCGTAATTTGAATACTTCACATTTTGGTTTTCAGCTTACTGGTTATCTGCCAAGAAATGCGGATCCGGAAAATAAATGTTTTTTCAGTGTACCAAAACTTTGCGGAACATAAATATATGCGTACTTTTCGAATTTGAAGTCAGCTTCACATTTTGGGTTTTCAGGCGTACTTGGTTATCTGCCAAGACATGCGGATCCGGAAAATACATGTTTTTTCGGGTTTCCAAACCTTTGCGGAACATGAATATATGCGTACTTTTCGAATTTGAGGTCATTTTGACATTTTGGGTTTTCAGGCTTACTTGGTTATTTGCCAAGAAATGCGGATCCGTAAAATACATGTTTTTTTCCGTGTACCAAACCTTTGCGGAACATAAATATATGCGTACTTTTCGAATTTGAAGTCAGGTTCACATTTTGGGTTTTCAGGCTTACTTCGTTATCTGCCAAGAAATGCGGATCCGGAAATACATGTTTTTTCCGTGTACCAAACCTTTGCGGAACATAAACATATGCGTACTTTTCAAATTTGAGGTTATTTTGACATTTTGGGTTTTCAGGCTTACTTGGTTTTTTGCCAAGAAATGCGGATCCGGAAAATACA
>NW_024099841.1:0-5613 GCF_016545835.1 Crotalus tigris
CGCATTCTGACGTCTGTTTTTACATTTGGGTGAAAAAAAATTTTCACCTCCGGAGTACAAAAATCCCTGACCCAGGCATCAGGAATTTCCTTCCCCGGACATCAAAACGGCTCAATTTTTAAAAACCAGAAAAAGCACTTTTTTTAAGCATGAAATTTAACCCTGAATCCCATTCTGACGTCCGTTTATACATTTGGGTCGAACAAAAATTTGTCACCTCCGGAGCACAAAAATCCCTGACCCCGACATCAGGAATTTCCTTGCATGGACACCAAAAGGGCTCAATTTTTAAAAACTACAAAAAGCACCATTTTAAGCATGAAATTTAACCCCGAATCGCATTCTGACGTCTGTTTTTACATTTGGGTGAAACAAAAGTTTTCACCTCCGGAGCACAAAAATCCCTGACCCTGGCATCAGGAATTTCCTTCCCCGGACATCAAAACGGCTCAATTTTTAAAAACTACAAAAAGCACCATTTTTAAGCATGAAATTTACCCTGAATCCCATTCTGACGTCCGTTTATACATTTGGGTCAAAAAAAATTTGTCAACTCCGGAGCACAAAAATCCCTGACCCCGAAATCAGGAATTTCCTTCTTCGGACACCAAAACGGCTCAATTTTTAAAAACCAGAAAAAGCAACTTTTTTAAGCATGAAATTTAACCCCGAATCCCATTCTGACGTCTGTTTTTACATTTGGGTGGAACAAAAATTTTCATCTGTGGAGCACAAAAATCCCTGACCCTGAAATCTGGAATTTCCTTCCATGGACACCACAATGGCTCAATTTTTAAAAACCAGAAAAAGCAACTTTTTTAAGCATGAAATTTAACCCCGAATCGCATTCTGACGTCTGTTTTTACATTTGGGTGAAACAAAATTTTCACCTCCGGAGTACAAAAATCCCTGACCCAGGCATCAGGAATTTCCTTCCCCGGACATCAAAACGGCTCAATTTTTAAAAACCAGAAAAAGCACTTTTTTTAAGCCTGAAATTTAACCCCGAATCCCATTCTGATGTCCGTTTATACATTTGGGTCGAACAAAAATTTTGACCTGCGGAGCACAAAAATCCCTGACACCGAAATCAGGAATTTCCTTCCATGGAAACCAAAATGGCTCAATTTTTAAAAACTACAAAAAGCACCATTTTTAAGCATGAAATTTAACTCCGAATTGCATTCTGACGTCTGTTTTTACATTTGGGTGAAACAAAATTTTCACTTCCGGAGTACAAAAATCCCTGACCCTGGCATCAGGAATTTCCTTCCCCGAACATCAAAACGGCTCAATTTTTAAAAACCAGAAAAAGCACTTTTTTTAAGCATGAAAATTAACCCCGAATCCCATTCTGAAGTGTATTTTTACATTTGGGTGGAAGAAAAATTTTCATCTGCGGAGCACAAAAATCCCTGACCCTGGCATCAGGAATTTCCTTCCCCGGACATCAAAACGGCTCAATTTTTAAAAACCAGAAAAAGCACTTTTTTTAAGCATGAAATTTAACTCCGAATCCCATTCTGACGTCTGTTTTTACATTTGGGTGGAACAAAAATTTTCACCTCCGGAGCACAAAAATCCCTGACCCCGAAATCAGGAATTTCCTTCCCCGGACATCAAAACGGCTCAATTTTTAAAAACCAGAAAAAGCACTTTTTTAAAGCATGAAATTTAACTCCGAATCCCATTCTGATGTCTGTTTTTACATTTGGGTGGAACAAAAATTTTCACCTCCGGAGCACAAAAATCCCTGACACCGAAATCAGGAATTTCCTTCCATGGACACCAAAACCCCAACACACGACGAAAAACAATGGCTCATTTTTTAAAACTTGAGAACTACAAAAAACAACAATTTTAAGCGATGAAATTTAACCCCGAATCGCATTCTGACGTCTGTGTTTACATTTGGGTGAAACAAAATTTTCACTCCCGGAGTACAAAAAGTCCTGACCCAGGCATCAGGAATTCCTTCCCCGGACATCAAAACGGCTGCAATTTTTAAAACCAGAAAAAGCACTTTTTTAAGCATTGAAATTTAAAGACCCCAATCCAGTCGGACGTCCGTTATACATTTGGGTCCAAAAAAAATTTTCAGCTCCGGAGCACAAAAATCCCTGACCCCGGCATCAGGATTTTCCTTTCCCGGACACCAAAATGGCTCAATTTTTAAAAAGTACAAAAAGCACCATTTTTAAGCATGAAATTTAACCCCGAATCGCATTCTGACGTCTGTTTTTACATTTGGGTGAAACAAAATTTTTCACCTCCGGAGCACAAAAATCCCTGACCCTGGCATCAGGAATTTCCTTCCCCGGACATCAAAACGGCTCAATTTTTAAAAACTACAAAAAGCACCATTTTTAAGCATGAAATTTACTCCGAATCCCATTCTGACGTCCCTTTATACATTTGGGTCAAAAAAAATTTGTCAACTCCGGAGCACAAAAATCCCTGACCCCGAAATCAGGAATTTCCTTCTTCGGACACCAAAACGGCTCAATTTTTAAAAACCAGAAAAAGCAACTTTTTTAAGCATGAAATTTAACCCCGAATCCCATTCTGACGTCTTTTTTTACATTTGGGTGGAACAAAAATTTTCATCTGTGGAGCACAAAAATCCCTGACCCTGAAATCTGGAATTTCCTTCCATGGACACCACAATGGCTCAATTTTTAAAAACCAGAAAAAGCAACTTTTTTAAGCATGAAATTTAACCCCGAATCGCATTCTGACGTCTGTTTTTACATTTGGGTGAAACAAAATTTTCACCTCCGGAGTACAAAAATCCCTGACCCAGGCATCAGGAATTTCCTTCCCCGGACATCAAAACGGCTCAATTTTTAAAAACCATAAAAAGCACTTTTTTTAAGCATGAAATTTAACCCCGAATCCCATTCTGATGTCCGTTTATACATTTGGGTCGAACAAAAATTTTCACCTGCGGAGCACAAAAATCCCTGACACCGAAATCAGGAATTTCCTTCCATGGAAACCAAAATGGCTCAATTTTTAAAAACTACAAAAAGCACCATTTTTAAGCATGAAATTTAACTCCGAATTGCATTCTGACGTCTGTTTTTACATTTGGGTGAAACAAAATTTTCACCTCCGGAGTACAAAAATCCCTGACCCTGGCATCAGGAATTTCCTTCCCCGAACATCAAAACGGCTCAATTTTTAAAACCAGAAAAAGCACTTTTTTTAAGCATGAAAATTAACCCCGAATCCCATTCTGAAGTGTATTTTTACATTTGGGTGGAAGAAAAATTTTCATCTGCGGAGCACAAAAATCCCTGACCCCGGCATCAGGAATTTCCTTCCCTGGACACCAAAATGGCTCAATTTTTAAAAACCAGAAACAGCACCTTTTTTAAGCATGAAATTTAAACTCAAATCCCATTCTAACGTCCGTTTATACAGTTGGGTCAAAAAAAATTTGTCACCTCCGGAGCACAAAAATCACTGACACAAGCATCAGAATCCTTCCCTTGACACAAAAAAATGGCTCAATTTTAAAAAAACCAGAAAAAGCACCTGTTTTTAAGCATGAATTAACCCTGAATCCATTTGGACATCGGTTTTTTACATGGGTGGGGGTCTTTTTTTGTAATTCAAAATTCACCTGCGGAGAACAAAAATCCCTGACCCGTGAAACAGGAAGTGTCCTTCCATGGACACCAAAATGGCCAATTTTAAAACTACAAAAAACACATTTTAAGCATGAATTTAAAACCCCGAATCCAATTCCGACGTCTGTTTTACATTTGGTGAAACAAAATTTTCACCTCCGGAGCACAAAATCCCCGACCGTGCATCAGCAATTTCTTCTCCGGACATCAAAACGGCTCAATTTTAAAAACCAGAAAAGCACTGTTTAAGCATGAAAATTTACCAGAATCCATCTGAAGTCTATTTTTACATTTGGGTGGAAGAAAAATTTCACTGGGAGTACAAAAATCCCTGACCCTGGCATCAGGAATGTCCTTCCCCGGACATCAAAACGGCTCAATTTTTAAAAACCAGAAAAAGCACTTTTTTTAAGCATGAAATTTAACCCCGAATCCCATTCTGAAGTCTATTTTTACATTTGGGTGAAAGAAAAATTTTCACCTCCGGAGCACAAAAATTCCTGACCGCGGCATCAGGAATTTCCTTCCCCGGACATCAAAACGGCTCAATTTTTAAAAAGCAGAAAAAGCACCATTTTTAAGCATGAAATTTAACCCCGAATCCCATTCTGACGTCTGTGTTTACATTTGGGTCAAAAAAATTTGTCACATCCGGAGCACAAAAATCTGAACCCGACATCAGCGAAGTTCCTTTGCTGGGACACCAAAAAGGGCTCAATTTTTAAAAAACTACAAAAAGCAACATTTTAAGAATGAAATTAACTCGAATTGCATTCTGACGTCTGTCTTTACATTTGGGTGTGGAACAAAAATTTTCACCTCCGGAGTACAAAAATCGCTGACCCCGAAATCAGGAATTTCCTTCCATGGACACCAAAAGGGCTCAATTTTTAAAAACTACAAAAAGCACCATTTTAAGCATGAAATTTAACCCCGAATCGCATTCTGACGTCTGTTTTTACATTTGGGTGGGACAAAAATTTTCATCTGCGGAGCACAAAAATTCCTGACCCCGGCATCAGGAATTTCCTTCCCCGGACATCAAAACGGCTCAATTTTTAAAAAGCAGAAAAAGCACTTTTTTTAAGCATGAAATTTATACTCAAATCCCATTCTGACGTCCGTTTATACATTTGGGTCAAAAAAAATTTTCACCTCCGGAGCACAAAAATCCCTGACCCTGGCATCAGCAATTTCCTTCCCCGGACATCAAAACGGCTCAATTTTTAAAAACCAGAAAAAGCACTGTTTTTAAGCATGAAATTTAACCCCGAATCCCATTCTGAAGTCTATTTTTACATTTGGGTGGAAGAAAAATTTTCATCTGCGGAGCACAAAAATGCCTGACCCTGGCATCAGGAATTTCCTTCCCCGGACATCAAAACGGCTCAATTTTTAAAAACCAGAAAAAGCACTTTTTTAAAGCATGAAATTTAACTCCGAATCCCATTCTGATGTCTGTTTTTAAATTTGGGTGGAACAAAAATTTTCACCTCCGGAGCACAAAAATCCCTGACCCCGAAATCAGGAATTTCCTTCCATGGACACCAAAATGGCTCAATTTTTAAAAACTACAAAAAACACCATTTTAAGCATGAAATTTAACCCCGAATCCCATTCTGACGTGTTTTTACATTTGGGTGTAACAAAAATTTTCACCTCCGGAGCACAAAAATCCCTGACCCTGGTATCAGGAATTTCCTTCCACGGACACCAAAAAGACTCAATTTTTAAAAACCAGAAAAAGCACTTTTTTTAAGCTTGAAATTTAACTCCGAATCCCATTCTGATGTCTGTTTTTACATTTGGGTGGAAAAAAAATTTTCACCTCCGGAGCACAAAAATCCCTGACCCCGAAATCAGGAATTTCCTTCCATGGACACCAAAATGGCTCAATTTTTAAAAACTACAAAAAGTACCATTTTTAAGCATGAAATTTAACCCCGAATCGCAATCTGACGTCTGTTTTTACATTTGG
>NW_024099842.1:0-4986 GCF_016545835.1 Crotalus tigris
TCATCTCCGGAGCACAAAAATCCATGACCCCGGCATCAGGAATTTCCTTCCCTGGACACTAAAACGGCTCAATTTTTGTAAATTAGAAGTAGCACCATTTTTAAGCAGGAAATTTAACCCCGAATCCCAATCTGAGGTCCGTTTTTACATTTAGGTCAAAAAAATTTTTTCACTTCTGGAGCAAAAAAAATCCGTGACCCCGGCATGAGAAATTTCCTTCCTCGAACACCAAAACGGCTGAAAAATTAAAAACTAGAAAAAGCACCATTTTTAAGCATGAAATTTAAACCTGAATCCCATTCTGAGGTCTGTTTTTACATTTTGGGTCAAAAAAAATTTTCACCTCTGGAGCACAAAAATCCGTCACCCCCGGCATCAGGAATTTCCTTCCCTGGATACCAAAAAGGCTCAATTTTTGAAAACTAGACAAAGCACCATTTTTAAGCATCAAATTTAATCCCGAATCCCATTTTGAGGTCCGTTTTTACATTTGGGTCAAAAAAAATATTTTTCACCTATGGAGCAAAAAAATCCATCCACCCCCGGCATCAGGAATTTCGTTTATTAGCATGGATTTTTACCAAAAGAGGCTCAATATTTTGAAAAACTAGACAAAGCACCATTTTTAGCATCAAATTTTAATCCCGAAATCAATTCTGAGGGCCGTTTTTACATTTTGGGTCAAAAAAATTTTTTCACCTCTGGAGCAAAAAAAAAATCCGGACCCCGGCATCAGGACATTTCCTTCCCTTGATACCAAAAAAAGGCTCACTCAATTTTTTGAAAACTAGAAAAAGCCACCATTTTTAAGCATGAAATTTAACCCCGAATTCCCATTCTGAGGTCCGTTTTTAGATTTCAGTCAAAAAAAATATTTTCATCTCTGGAGCACAAAAATCCGTGACCCCGGCATCAGGAATTTCCTTCCCCGGACACTAAAACGGCTCAATTTTTGAAAATTAGAAGAAGCACCCTTTTTAAGCATGAAATTTAACCCCGAATCCCACTCTGAGGTCCATTTTTACATTTTGGGTCAAAAAATTTTTTTCACCTCTGGAGCACAAACATCCGTGACCCCGGCATCAGGGATTTCCTTCCCTAGATACCAAAACGGCTCAATATTTGAAAAATACAAAAAGCACCATTTTTAAGCATGACATTTAACCCCGAATCCCATTCTGAGGTCCGTTTTTACATTTGGGTCAAAAAAAAAATTTCATCTCCAGAGCAAAAAAATCAAACGTGACCCCGGCATCAGGAATTTGCTTCAGTGAATACCAAAAAAGGCTCAATTTTTGAAAAACTAGAAAAAGCACCATTTTAAGCATGAAAATTTAACCCCGAATCCAATTCTGAGGTGCCATTTTTACATGGGGGGTGCAAAAAAATTTTTTCACTCTGGAAGCACAAACATCCATGACCCCGGCATAGAGGGATTTCCTGTCCCAGATACCAAACCGGCTCAATATTTGAAAACTACAAAAAGGCACCATTTTTAAGCATGACATTTAAACCCGAATCCCATTCTGAGGTCCGTTTTTACATTTGGGTCAAAAAAAAACATTTCATCTCCGGAGCACAAAAATCCATGACCCCGGCATCAGGAATTTCCTTCCCCGGTCACTAAAACGGCTCAATTTTTGAAAATTAGAAGAAGCACCATTTTTAAGCATGAAATTTAACCCCGAATCCCACTCTGAGGTCCGTTTTTACATTTAGGTCATAAAAAATTTTTCACTTCTGGAGCAAAAAAAATCCGTGACCACGGAATGAGAAATTTCCTTCCTCGAACACCAAAACGGCTGAAAAATTAAAAACTAGAAAAAGCACCATTTTTAAGCATGAAATTTAAACCTGAATCCCATTCTGAGGTCTGTTTTTACATTTTGGGTCAAAAAAAAATTTCACCTCTGGAGCACAAAAATCCGTCACCCCGGCATCAGGAATTTCCTTCCCTTGATACCAAAAAGGCTCAATTTTTGAAAACTAGATACAAAGCCCATTTTTAAAGCATCAAATTTTAATCCGAATCCCATTCTTGAGGTTCCGTTTTTTTAACATTGGGTCAAAAAAATTTTTTCACCTCTGGAGCGAAAAAAATCCGTCACCCCGGCAACAGAACTTTCCTTCCCTGATCAAAAAGGCTCAATTTTTGAAACTTAGAAAAAGCACCATTTTAAGCATGAAATATAACCCCGAATCCCTTCTGAGGTCCATTTTTACATTTGGTCAAAAAACTTTTTGTCACACTCTGGAGCAAAAAAATCCGTGACCCCCCGGCATGAGAAATTTCCCTTCCCCGAACACCAAAATACGGTGAAAAAATTAAAAACTAGAAAAAGCACCATTTTTTAATCATGAAATTAAACCTGAAAATCCCATTCTGAGGTTTTTTTTTACATTTTGGGTCAAAAAACTATTTTCACCTCTGGAGCCCAAACCCGTCACCCCCGGCAATCAGGAATTTCCTTCCCTGGATACCAAAAAGGCTCAATTTTTGAAAACTAGACAAAGCACCATTTTTAATCATCAAATTTAATCCCGAATCCCATTCTGAGGTCCATTTTTACATTTGGGTCAAAAAAAATTTTTCACCTCTGGAGCAAAAAAATCCATGACCCCGGCATCAGGAATTTGATTCCGTGCATACCAAAAAGGCTCAATTTTTGAAAACTAGAAAAAGCACCATTTTTAAGCATGAAATTTAACCCCGAATCCCATTCTGAGGTCCATTTTTACATTTGGGTCAAAAAATTTTTTTCACCTCTGGAGCAAAAAAAATCCGTGACCACGGCATGAGAAATTTCCTTCCCCGAACACCAAAACGGCTGAAAAATTAAAAACTTGAAAAAGCACCATTTTAAAGCATGAAATTTAAACCTGAATCCCATTCTGAGGTCTGTTTTTACATGTTGGGTCAAAAAAAATTTTCACCTCTGGAGCACAAAAATCCGTCACCGCCCGCATCAGGAATTTTCCTTCCCTAGATACCAAAAGGCCTCAATTTTTTGAAACTAGACAGCACCATTTTTAGTCATCAAATTTAATTCCGAATCCCATTCTGAGGTCCGTTTTTTACATTTGGGTCAAAAAAATTGTTTTCACCTCTGGAGCAAAAAAATCCTCACCCCGGCATCAGGGATTTTCTTCCCTGGATACCAAAACGGCTCAATTTTTTAAAACTAGAAAAAGCACCATTTTTAAGCATGAAATTTAACCCCGAATCCCATTCTGAGGTCCGTTTTTACATTTGGGTCAAAAAAAATTTTTCACCTCTGGAGAACAAAAATCCGTGACCCCGGCATCAGGAATTTCCTAGCCCGGACACTAAAACGGCTCAATTTTTGAAAACTAGAAAAAGTACCATTTTTAAGCATGAAATTTAACCACGAATCCCATTCTGAGGTCCAGTTTTTACATTTGGGTCAAAAATTTTTTCACCTCTGGAGCAAAAAAAATCCGGACAAGGCATGAGGAATTTCCTTCCCGAACACCAAAACGGCTGAAAAATTAAAAACTAGAAAAAGCACCATTTTTAAGCATGAAATTTAAACCTGAATCCCATTCTGAGGTCTGTTTTGACATTTTGGGTCAAAAAAATATTTTCACCTCTGGAGCACAAAAATCCGTCACCCCGGCATCAGGAATTTCCTTCCGTGGATACCAAAACGGCTCAATTTTTGAAAACTAGAAAAAGCACCATTTTTAAGCATGAAATTTAACCCCGAATCCCATTCTGAGGTCCGTTTTTAGATTTCAGTCAAAAAAAAAATTTTCATCTCTGCAGCACAAAAATCCGTGACCCCAGCATCAGGAATTTCCTTTCCCGGACACTAAAACGGCTCAATTTTTGAAAATTAGAAGAAGCACCCTTTTTAAGCATGAAATTTAACCCCGAATCCCACTTTGAGGTCCATTTTTACATTTAGGTCAAAAAATTTTTTCACTTCTGGAGCACAAACATCCGTGACCCCGGCATCAGGAATTTCCTTCCCCGAACACCAAAACGGCTGAAAAATTAAAAACTAGAAAAAGCACCATTTTTAAGCATGAAATTTAAACCTGAATCCCATTCTGTGGTCTGTTTTTACATTTTGGGTCAAAAAAATATTTTAACCTCTGGAGCACAAAAATCCGTCACCCCGGCATCAGGGATTTCCTTCCCTGGATACCAAAAAGGCTCAATTTTTGAAAACTAGACAAAGCACCATTTTTAAGCATCAAATTTAATCCCGAATCCCATTTTGAGGTCCGTTTTTACATTTGGGTCAAAAAAAGTTTTTCACCTCTGGAGCAAAAAAATCTGTCACCCAGGCAACAGGAATTTCCTTCCCTGGATACCAAAAAGTCTCAATTTTTGAAAACTAGAAAAAGCACCATTTTTAAGCATGAAATTTAACCCCGAATCCCATTCTGAGGTCCATTTTTACATTTGCGTCAAAAATTTTTTTTCACCTCTGGAGCAAAAAAATCCGTCACCCCGGCAACAGGAATTTCCTTCCCTTGATACCAAAACGGCTGAATTTTTGAAAACTAGAAAAAGCACCATTTTTAAGCATGAAATTCAACCCCGAATCCCATTCTGAGGTCCGTTTTTACATTTGGGTCAAAAAAATTTTTTTCACCTCTGGAGCAAGAAAATCCGTGACCCCGGCATCAGGAATTTCCTTCCCTGGATACCAAAACGGCTCAATTTTTGAAAACTAGAAAAAGCACCATTTTTAAGCATGAAATATAACACCGAATCCCATTCTGAGGTCCATTTTTACATTTGGGTCAAAAAAATATTTTCACCTCTGGAGCAAAAAAAATCCGTGACCCCGGCATGAGAAATTTCCTACCCCGAACACCAAAACGGCTGAAAAATTAAAAACTAGAAAAAGCACCATTTTAAAGCATGAAATTTAAACCTGAATCCCATTCTGAGGTCTGTTTTTACATTTTGGGTCAAAAAAAATTTCATCTCTGGAGCACAAAAATCCGTGA
>NW_024099843.1:0-2686 GCF_016545835.1 Crotalus tigris
ATCCGCATTTCTTGGCAGATAACCAAGTAAGCCTGAAAACCCAAAATGTGAAGCTGACTTCAAATTCGAAAAGTACGCATATATTTATGTTCCGCAAAGGTTTGGTACACGGAAAAAACATGTATTTTCTGGATCCGCATATCTTGGCATATAACCAAGTAAGCCTGAAAACCCAAAATGTCAAAATAACCTCAAATTCGAAAAGTACGCATATGTTTATGTTCCGCAAAGGTTTGGCACACAGAAAAAACAGGTATTTTCCGAATCCGCATTTCTTGGCAAATAACCAAGTAAGCCTGAAAACCCAAAATGTCAAAATGACCTCACATTCGAAAAGTACGCATATGTTTATGTTCCGCAAAGGTTTGGTACACCAAAAAAACATATATTTTCCAGATCCGCATTTCTTGGCAGATAACCAAAGTAATCCTTAAAAAACCCAAAAAAAAAATGTCAAAATACCTAAATTCGAAAAGTACGCATATTTTATGTTCGCGCAAAGGTTTGGCACACAGAAAAAACATGTATTTTTGATCCGCATTTCTTGCATATAACCAAGTAAGCCTGAAACTCCCCAAAATGTGAAGCTGACTTCAAATTCGAAAAGTACGCATATATTTGGGTTCCGCAAGGTTTGGAAACCCGAAAAAACATGGTATTTTCTGGATCCGCTTCTGGTAAATACCAAGTAAGCCTGAAACCCAAAATGTCAAAATAACCTCAAATTCGAACAGTACGCATATGTTTATGTTCCGCAAAGGTTTGGTACACCGAAAAAACATGTATTTTCCGGATCCGCATTTCTTGGCAGATAACCAAGTAATCCTTAAAACCCAAAATGTGAAGCTGACTTCAAATTCGAAAAGTACGCATATGTTTATGTTCCGCAAAGGTTTGGCACACAGAAAAAACATGTATTTTCCGGATCCACATCTTGGCAAAAGACCAAGTAAGCCTGAAAACCCAAAATGTCAAAATGACCTCAAATTCGAAAAGTACGCATATATTTATGTTCCGCAAAGGTTTGGTACACGGAAAAAACATGTATTTTCCGGATCCGCATTTCTTGGCAGATAACCAAGTCAGCCTGAAATGCCAAAATGTGAAGCTGACTTCAAATTCCTAAAGTACGCATATATTTATGTTCCGCAAAGATTTGGTACAAGGAAAAATCATGTATTTTCCGGATCCGCATTTCTTGGCAAATAACCAAGTAAGCCTGAAAACCCAAAATGTCAACATAACCTCAAATTCGAAAAGTACGCATATGTTTATGTTCCGCAAAGGTTTGGCACACAGAAAAAACATGTATTTTTTTGGATCCGCATTTCTTGGCAAATAACCAAGTAAGCCTGAAAACCCAAAATGTCAAAATGACCTCAAATTCGAAAAGTACGCATGTGTTTATGTTCCGCAAAGGTTTGGTACACCGAAAAAACATGTATTTTCCAGATCCGCAATTTCTTGGCAGATAAACAAGTAAGCCTGAAAACCCAAAATGTGAAGCTGACTTCAAATTCGAAAGTACGCATATATTTATGTTCCGCAAAGGTTTGTACACGGAAAAAACATGTATTTTCCGGATCCGCATATCTTGGCAAATAACCAAGTAAGCCTGAAAACCCAAAATGTCAAAATAACCTCAAATTCGAAAAGTACGCATAGGTTTATGTTCCGCAAAGGTTTGTCACACAGAAAAAACAGGTATTTTCCGGATCCGCATCTTGGCAAAAAACCAAGTAAGCCTGAAAACCCAAAATGTCAAAATGACCTCAAATTCGAAAAGTACGCATATGTTTATGTTCCGCTAAGGTTTGGTACACGGAAAAAACATGTATTTTCCGGATCCGCATTTCTTGGCAGATAACCAAGTAAGCCTGAAAACCCAAAATGTGAAGCTGACTTCAAATTCGAAAAGTACGCCTATATTTATGTTCCGCAAAGGTTTGGAAACCCGAAAAAACATGTATTTTCCGAATCCGCATTTCTTGGCAAATAACCAAGTAAGCCTGAAAACCCAAAATGTCAAAATAACCTCAAATTCGAAAAGTACGCATATGTTTATGTTCCGCAAAGGTTTGGCACACAGAAAAAACAGGTATTTTCCGGATCCGCATCTTTGCAAAAAACCAAGTAAGCCTGAAAACCCAAAATGTCAAAATGACCTCAAATTCGAAAAGTACGCATATGTTTATGTTCCGCTAAGGTTTGGTACACGGAAAAAACATGTATTTTCCGGATCCGCATTTCTTGGCAGATAACCAAGTAAGCCTGAAAACCCAAAATGTGAAGCTGACTTCAAATTCGAAAAGTACTCATATATTTATGTTCCGCAAAGGTTTGGTACACGGAAAAAACATGTATTTTCCGGATCCGCATTTCTTCGCAAATAACCAAATAAGCCTGAAAACCCAAAATGTCAAAATAACCTCAAATTCGAAAAGTACGCATAGGTTTATGTTCCGCAAAGGTTGGAAACCCGAAAAAAACATGTATTTTCCGGATCCGCATTTCTTGGCAAAAAAATTCAAATTCGTAAAGTACGCATATATTTATGTTCCGCAAAGGTTTGGTACAAGGAAAAATCATGTATTTTCCGGATCAGCATTTCTGGGCAAATAACCAAGTAAGCCTGAAAACCCAAAATGTCAAAATAACCTCAAATTCGAAAAGTACGCATATGTTT
>NW_024099844.1:0-5604 GCF_016545835.1 Crotalus tigris
ATAAATATATGCGTACTTTTCGAATTTGAAGTCAGCTTCACATTTTGGGTTTTCAGGCTTACTTGGTTATCTGCCAAGAAATGCGGATCCGAAAAATACATGTTTTTTCGGTGTACCAAACTTTTGCGGAACCTAAACTTATGCGTACTTTTCGAATTTGAGGTTATTTTGACATTTTGGGTTTTCAGGCTTACTTGGTTATCTGCCAAGTAATGCGGATCTGGAAAATATATGTTTTTTCGGTGTACCAAACCTTTGCGGAACATAAACATATGCGTACTTTTCGAATTTGAGATCATTTTGACATTTTGGGTTTTCAGGCTTACTTGGTTATTTGCCAAGAAATGCGGATCCGGAAAATACATGTTTTTTCGGTGTACCAAACCCCTGCGGAACATAAAGATATGCGTACTTTTCGAATTTGAGGTCAGTTTCACATTTGAACTTTTCAGTCTTGGTTATTTGTCAAGAAATGCGGATCCGGAAAATTCATGTTTTTTCCGTGTACCAAACCTTTCCGGAACATAAATATATGCGTACTTTTCGAATTTGAAGTCAGCTTCACATTTTGGGTTTTCAGGCTTACTTGGTTATCTGCCAAGAAATGCGGATCCGAAATACATGTTTTTTCCGTGTACCAAACCTTTGCTGAACATAAATATATGCGTACTTTTCGAATTTGAAGTCAGCTTCACATTTTGGTTTTCAGGCTTACTTGGTTATCTGCCAAGAAATGCGGATCCGGAAAATTCATGTTTTTTCCGTGTACCAAACCGTTGCGGAACATAAATATATGCGTACTTTTCGAATTTGAAGTCAGCTTCACATTTTGGGTTTTCAGGCTTACTTGATTATCTGCCAAGAAATGTGGATCCGGAAAATTCATGTTTTTTCGGTGTGCCAAACCTTTGCGCAACATAAATATATGCGTACTTTTCGAATTTGAGGTTATTTTGAGATTTTGGGTTTTCAGGCTTACTTGGTTATCTGCCAAGAAATGCGGATCTGGAAAATACATGTTTTTTCCGTGTACCAAACCTTTGCGGAACATAAATATATGCGTACTTTTCGAATTTGAAGTCAGCTTCACATTTTGCATTTTCAGGCTTACTTGGTTATCTGCCAAGAAATGCGTTTCCGGAAAATTCATGTTTTTTCCGTGTACCAAACCTTTCCGGAACATAAATATATGCGTACTTTTCGAATTTGAAGTCAGCTTCACATTTTGGGTTTTCAGGCTTACTTGATTATCTGCCAAGAAATGCGGATCCGGAAAATACATGTTTTTTCAGTGTGCGAAACCTTTGCGGAACATAAAGATATGCGTACTTTTCGAATTTGAGGTCAGTTTCACATTTGAACTTTTCAGTCTTGGTTATTTGTCAAGAAATGCGGATCCGGAAAATTCATGTTTTTTCCGTGTACCAAACCTTTCCGGAACATAAATATATGCGTACTTTTCGAATTTGAAGTCAGCTTCACATTTTGGGTTTTCAGGCTTACTTGGTTATCTGCCAAGAAATGCGGATCCGAAAAATACATGTTTTTTCGGTGTACCAAACCTTTGCGGAACATAAACATATGTGTACTTTTCGAATTTGAAGTCAGCTTCAGATTTTGGGTTTTCAGGCTTACTTGTTTATCTGCCAAGAAATGCGGATCCGGAAAATTCATGTTTTTTCAGTGTACCAAACCTTTGCGGAACATAAATATATGCGTACTTTTCGAATTTGAAGTCAGCTTCACATTTTGCATTTTCAGGCTTACTTGGTTATCTGCCAAGAAATGCGGATCCGGAAAATTCATGTTTTTTCCGTGTACCAAACCTTTCCGGAACATAAATATATGCGTACTTTTCGAATTTGAAGTCAGCTTCACATTTTGGGTTTTCAGGCTTACTTGATTATCTGCCAAGAAATGCGGATCCGGAAAATTCATGTTTTTTCCGTGTACCAAACCTTTCCGGAACATAAATATATACGTACTTTTCGAATTTGAAGTCAGCTTCAAATTTTCGGTTTTCAGGCTTACTTGGTTATCTGCCAAGAAATGCGGATCCGGAAAATACATGTTTTTTCAGTGTACCAAAACTTTGCGGAACATAAATATATGCGTAGTTTTCGAATTTGAAGTCAGCTTCACATTTTGGGTTTTCAGGCGTACTTGGTTATCTGCCAAGAAATGCGGATCTGGAAAATATATGTTTTTTCGGTGTACCAAACATTTGCGGAACATAAACATGCGTACTTTTCGAATTTGAGGTCATTTTGACATTTTGGGTTTTCAGGCTTACTTGGTTATTTGCCAAGACATGCGGATCCGGAAAATACATATTTTTTCCGTGTACCAAACCTTTGCGGAACATAAATATATGCGTACTTTTCGAATTTGAAGTCAGCTTCACATTTTGGGTTTTCAGGCTTACTTGGTTATCTGCCAAGAAATGCGGATCCGGAAAATACATGTTTTTTCCGTGTACCAAACCTTTGCGGAACATAAACATATGCGTACTTTTAAAATTTGAGGTCATTTTGACATATTGGGTTTTCAGTCTTACTTGCTTACCTGCCAAGAAATGCGGATCTGGAAAATACATGTTTTTTCCGTGTGCCAAACCTTTGCGGAACATAAACATATGCGTACTTTTGGAATTTGAGGTTATTTTGACATTTTGGGTTTTCAGGCTTAGCTTGGGTTATTTGCCAGAGAATCGGATCCGGAAAATACATGTTTTTTTCGGTGTACCAAACCTTTTGCGGAACATAAATAGATGCGTACTTTTTCGAATTGTAAAGTCAGCTGTCACCTTTTGGGGTTTTTCCGGCTTACTTGGTTATCTGCCAAGAAATGCTATCCGGAAATACATGTTTTTTCCGTGTACCAAACCTTTTGCGGAACATAAATAGATGCGTACTTTTCGAATTTGAGGTCATTTTGACATTTTGGGTTTTCAGGCTTACTTGGTTATTTGCCAAGAAATGCGGATTCGGAAAATACATGTTTTTTCGGGTTTCCAAACCTTTGCGGAACATAAATATATGCGTACTTTTCGAATTTGAGGTCATTTTGACATTTTGGGTTTTCAGGCTTACTTGGTTTTTTGCCAAGAAATGCGGATCCGGAAAATCCATGTTTTTTTCGGGTTTCCAAACCTTTGCGGAACATAAATATATGCGTACTTTTCGAATTTGAGGTCATTTTGACATTTTGCGTTTTCAGGTTCTGGTTATCTGGCCAAGAATGCGGATCCGGAAAATTCATGAGTTTTTTTTTCGGTGTACCAAAACCTTTGCGGAACATAAACATATGTGTATTTTTCGAATGTGAAGTCCGCTTCACATTTTGGGGTTTTTCAGTCTTACTTTGTTTATCTGCCAAGAAATGCGGATCCGAAAATACATGTTTTTTTTTTCGGTGTGCCAAACCTTTGCGACATAAACATATGCGTACTTTTCGAATTTTGAGGTTATTTGAACATTTTTTGGGTTTTCATGTCTTCTGGTTATTTGCCAAGAAATGCGGATCCGTAAATACATGTTTTTTTGGTGTACCAAACTTTTGCGGAACATCAACATATGCATCTTTTCGAATTGAGGTTATTTTGACATTTTGGGGTTTTCAGTCTTACTTGGTTTTTTGCCAAGAATGCGGATCCGGAAAATACATGTTTTTTCCGTGTAACCAAACCTTTGCGGAACATAAATATATGCGTACTTTTCGAATTTGAAGTCAGCTTCACATTTTCGGTTTTCAGGCTTACTTGTTTATCTGCCAAGAAATGCGGATCCGGAAAATACATGTTTTTTCAGTGTACCAAAACTTTGCGGAACATAAATATATGCGTACTTTTCGAATTTGAAGTCAGCTTCACATTTTGGTTTTTCAGGCGTACTTGGTTATCTGCCAAGAAATGCGGATCTGGAAAATATATGTTTTTTCGGTGTACCAAACCTTTGCGGAACATAAACATATGCGTACTTTTCGAATTTGATATCATTTTGACATTTTGGGTTTTCAGGCTTACTTGGTTATTTGCCAAGAAATGCGGATCCGGAAAATACATGTTTTTTCGGTGTACCAAACCTTTGCGGAACATAAATATATGCGTACTTTTCGAATTTGAGGTCAGTTTCACATTTGAACTTTTCAGTCTTGGTTATTTGTCAAGAAATGCGGATCCGGAAAATTCATGTTTTTTCCGTGTACCAAACCTTTGCGGAACATAAATATATGCGTACTTTTCAAATTCGAGGTCATTTTGACATATTGGGTTTTCAGTCTTACTTGGTTACCTGCCAAGAAATGCGGATCTGGAAAATACATGTTTTTTCCGTGTTCCAAACCTTTGCGGAACATAAACATATGCGTACTTTTGGAATTTGAGGTTATTTTGACATTTTGGGTTTTCAGGCTTACTTGGTTATTTGCCAAGAAATGCGGATCCGGAAAATACATGTTTTTTCAGTGTACCAAACCTTTGCGGAACATAAATATATGCGTACTTTTCGAATTTGAAGTCAGCTTCAAATTTTCGGTTTTCAGGCTGACTTGGTTATCTGCCAAGAAATGCGGATCCGGAAAATACATGTTTTTTCAGTGTACCAAAACTTTGCGGAACATAAATATATGCGTACTTTTCGAATTTGAAGTCAGCTTCACATTTTGGGTTTTCAGGCGTACTTGGTTATCTGCCAAGAAATGCGGATCTGGAAAATATATGTTTTTTCGGTGTACCAAACCTTTGCGGAACATAAACATATGCGTAAACTTTTCGCATTTGCGGTCATTTTTGGACATTTTGGGTTTTCAGGGCTTACTTGGTTATTTGCCAAGAAATGCGGATCAGGAAATCCTGTTTTTTCCGTGTACCAAACCTTTGCGGAACATAAATATATGCTTACTTTTCGAATTTGAAGTCAGCTTCACATTTTGGGTTTCAGGCTACTTGGTTATCTGCCAAGAATGCGGATACCGGAAAATACATGTTTTTTCCGTGTACCAAACCGTTTGGCGGAACATAAACATATGCGTACTTTTCGAATTTGAGGTCATTTTGACATTTTGGTTTTTCAGTCTTACTTGGTTATCTGCCAAGAAATGCGGATCCGGAAAATACATGTTTTTTCCGTGTACCAAACCTTTGCGGAACATAAACATATGCGTACTTTTGGAATTTGAGGTTATTTTGACATTTTGGGTTTTCAGGCTTACTTGGTTATTTGCCAAGAAATGCGGATCCGGAAAATACATGTTTTTTCAGTGTACCAAAACTTTGCGGAACATAAATATATGCGTACTTTTCGAATTTGAGGTCATTTTGACATTTTGGGTTTTCAGGCTTACTTGGTTTTTTGCCAAGAAGCGGATCCAGAAAATACCTGTTTTTTCCGTGTACCAAACCTTAGCGGAACATAAATATATGCGTACTTTTCGAATTTGAAGTCAGCTTCACATTTTGGGTTTTCAGGCTTACGTGGTTATCTGCCAAGAAATGCGGATCCGGAAAATACATGTTTTTTCGGTGTACCAAACCTTTGCGGAACATAAACATATGCGCACTTTTCGAATTTGAGGTCATTTTGACATTTTGGGTTTTCAGGCTTA
>NW_024099845.1:0-2760 GCF_016545835.1 Crotalus tigris
CTTTCCTTCTTTCCTTTCCTTTCCTTTCCTTTCCTTTCCTTTCCTTCTTTCCTTTTCTTTCCTTTCCTTTCCTTTCCTTTCCTTCTTTCCTTTTCTTTCCTTTCCTTTCCTTTCCTTCTTTCCTTTTCTTTCCTTTCCTTTGCTTTCCTTTCCTTCTTTCCTTTCCTTTCCCTTCCTTTCCTTTCCTTTCCTTTCCTTCTTTCCTTTCCTTTCCTTCCCTTTCCTTCTTTCCTTTCCTTTCCTTTCCTTTCCTTTCCTTTCCTTCTTTCCTTTTCTTTCCTTTCCTTTTCTTTCTTTTCCTTCTTTCCGTTTCTTTCCTTTCCTTTCCTTTCCTTTCATCTCCTCTCCTTTTCTTTCCTTTCCTTTCCTTTCCTTTCCTTACCTTTCCTTCTTTCCTTTCCTTTCCTTTCCTTTCCTTTCCTTCTTTCCTTTTCTTTCCTTTCCTTTTCTTTCCTTTCCTTCTTTCCGTTTCTTTCCTTTCCTTTCCTTTCATCTCCTCTCCTCTCCTTTTCTTTCCTTTCCTTTCCTTTCCTTTCCTTTCCTTACCTTTCCTTCTTTCCTTTCCTTTCCTTTCCTTTCCTTCTTTCCTTTTCTTTCCTTTCCTTTCCTTTCCTTTTCTTTCCTTTTCTTTTCTTTTCTTTCCTTTCCTTTCCTTCTTTCCTTTTCTTTCCTTTCCTTTCCTTTCCTTTCCTTCTTTCCTTTCCTTTCCTTTCCTTTCATCTCCTCTCCTCTCCTTTTCTTTCCTTTCCTTTCCTTTCCTTTCCTTACCTTTCCTTCTTTCCTTTCCTTTCCTTTCCTTTCCTTTCCTTCTTTCCTTTCCTTTCCTTTCCTTTCCTTTCCTTCTTTCCTTTTCTTTCCTTTCCTTTCCTTTCCTTCTTTCCTTTCCTTTCCTTTCCTTTCATCTCCTATCCTCTCCTTTTCTTTCCTTTCCTTTCCTTTCCTTACCTTTCCTTCTTTCCTTTCCTTTCCTTTCCGTTCCTTTCCTTCTTTCCTTTTCTTTCCTTTCCTTTCCTTTCCTTTCCTTCTTTCCTTTTCTTTCCTTTCCTTTCCTTTCCTTTCCTTTCCTTCTTTCCTTTCCTTTCCTTTCCTTTCCTTCTTTCCTTTTCTTTCCTTTCCTTTTCTTTCCTTTCCTTCTTTCCTTTCCTTTCCTTTCCTTTCCTTCTTTCCTTTTCTTTCCTTTCCTTTCCTTTCCTTTCCTTCTTTCCTTTCCTTTCCTTTCCTTTCCTTCTTTCCTTTCCTTTCCTTTCCTTTCCTTTCCTTCTTTCCTTTCCTTTCCCTTCCTTTCCTTTCCTTTCCTTTTCTTTCCTTTCCTTTCTTTCCTTCTTTTTCCTTTCCTTTCCTTTCCTTTCCTTTCTTTTTTCCTTTCCTTTCCTTTCCTTCTTTCCTTTTCTTTCTTTCCTTCTATCCCTTTTCTGCTTTCCTTTCCTTTCCTTTCCTTTCCTTTTTCATCTCCTTACCTTTCCTTCTTTCCTTTCCTTTCCTTTCCTTTCCTTCTTTCCTTTTCTTTCCTTTCCTTTCCTTTCCTTTCCTTCTTTCCTTTCATTTCCTTTCCTTTCCTTCTTTCCTTTCCTTTCCTTTCCTTTCCTTCTTTCCTTTTCTTTCCTTTCCTTTCCTTTCCTTCTTTCCTTTCCTTTCCTTTCCATTCCTTTCCTTTCCTTTCCCTTCCTTTCATCTCCTCTCCTCTCCTTTCCTTTCCTTTCCTTTCCTTCTTTCCTTTTCTTTCCTTTCCTTTCCTTTCCTTTCCTTCTTTCCTTTCCTTTCCTTTCCTTTCCTTCTTTCCTTTCCTTTCCCTTCCTTTCCTTTCCTTTCCTTTCCTTCCTTCCTTTCCTTTTCTTTCCTTTCCTTTCCTTTCCTTTCCTTTCCTTTCCTTTCCTTCTTTCCTTTTCTTTCCTTTCCTTTCCTTTCCTTCTTTCCTTTCCTTTCCTTTCCTTTCCTTCTTTCCTTTTCTTTCCCATGCCTTTCCTTTCCTTTCCTTCCTTCCTTTCCTTTTCTTTCCTTTCCTTTCCTTTCCTTTCCCCTTTCGCTTATTCCTTTTCTTTCGTCATTTCCTTTTCCTTCCTTCTTTCCTTTCCTTCCTTTCCTTTCCTTCTTTCCTTTTTCTTTCCTTTCCTTCTTTCCTTCTTTCTTTTCTTTCCTTTCCTTTCCTTTCCTTTTCCTTCTTTCCTTTTTCTTTCTTTCTTTCCTTTCCTTTCCTTCTTCCTTCCTTTCCTTCTTTCCTTTTCTTTGAAGGGATTTCCATTTCCTTTACTTCTTTTCCTTTCCTTTCCTTTCATCTCTCTCCTCTTCCTTTTCTTTCTTTCCTTCCTTCCTACCTTTCTTCTTCCTTTTCCTTTCCTTTCCTTCTTTCCTGTCCTTTCCTTTCCTTTCATCTCCTCTCCTCTGTCCTTTTCTTCTTTCCTTTCCTTTCCTTTCCTTTCCTTCTTTCCTTTCCTTTCCTTCTTTCCTTTTCTTTCCTTTCCTTTCCTTTCCTTTCCTTCTTTCCTTTCCTTTCCTTTCATCTCCTCTCCTCTCCTTTCCTTTCCTTTCCTTTCCTTTCCTTACCTTTCCTTCTTTCCTTTCCTTTCCTTTCCTTTCCTTTCCTTCTTTCCTTTTCTTTCCTTTCCTTTCCTTTCCTTCTTTCCTTTCCTTTCCTTTCCTTTCCTTCTTTCCTTTCCTTTTCTTTCCTTTCCTTTCCTTTCCTTACCTTTCCTTCTTTCCTTTCCTTTCCTTTCCTTTCCTTCTTTCCTTTTCTTTGCTTTCCTTTCCTTTCCTTCTTTCCTT
>NW_024099846.1:0-6382 GCF_016545835.1 Crotalus tigris
TTTGTAGTTTGTCCATCCATTCTTTCAGTGAAAGGATCGTTGGTTTGTTTGGGGTTAACTCTGGCATGGGGTTGAAACTGTGACCGGTGGCTATTTGAAAAGGAGTGTAACCTGTGCTGGAGTGGACTGCATTATTGTAGGCAACTTCTGCAAAAGGAAGTAAGTCCGTCCAATCACTCTGTTGGAAATTTAAAAACATCTCAAATATTGCTCAAGTACCGACTGGCACCGTTCCGCTTGTCCATCTCCTTGAGGGTGGTGGCTAGATGTCAATCCCTGAGTGGTCCCTAAGAGGGATAAAAATTCCTTCCAAAATGCAGACGTAAATTGCACCCCCCTATCCGAACGATTGATAGCGTTGGGGTGCCACCGTGCAATCTGTAAATGTGCCTGGAATGAAAAGTTTTGTAAGGCCTTGCAGTAGGGAGATTTTTGGCACTTGGATAAAGTGCACATGTTGGAAATCGGTCCGTGACTGCCAGGATAACAAGTATTCATGCTTTCAGCAATTCCCTATAAAAATCCATGGCTATTTCCTCCAGTGGGCTGAAGGGGAATGCATCGGGTATTGTAACACAGCCCTGGCCGAATTTCCCTCTAGTGTCAGACTTCTGTGCTGAATGCTAGTTGGGGCAGTCGGAAACATAGAAACTTTCTATGTCCTTTTTTATTGATGGCCACCAAAATTGCCGGTTAATTAAGTGTAAAGTTTTTACAAATCCAAAATGCCCTGCTGATTTTGTGTCATGGCAACGTTGCATGAAAGTTAGTCTTTGAGTTGTTGGTATATATAACTTTTCCCCTACCCAAGGCAATCCGTCTCTCATTGTGCACACATGGTTGTTTTTCTGGAACCAATCATCTGTTTCCAAACTTTTTCTGAATTCAATCCCAGTTTGGCTGTCCAGTTGGGGTTTTATTTTGGCTTGGGTTCTTGTGGTTACTGGCGCTGCCAGTTGTGATTCTGCCAGTATTGGTCTAGAGTCTGTGGTTCGTGTTGCTGTTATATAGCGGGCATGCGAGATAGTGCATCTGCCAGGAAGTTCTTTTTTCTGGATAAATGTTGAGCTTACATTGGAATGAGTGAAAATGCTGGGACCAGCGGGCTTGTTTGGGATTGAGTTTCCTGGGAGTTTTCAGGGCTTCTATTTTTGTGATCCGTCCACACCTGGAAGGGGATTTTGTTGCCTTCCAGGAACTGTCGCCACGTGAGTAATGCCCAACGTATCCCATAAGCCTCCTTCTCCCATACGGGCCAGCGCTGTTCTTTTTCCGTGAGTTTCTTGGATGTATATGCACAGGGTTGCAATACTGCATCATCATTTTCTTGTAATAGCACAGCCCCCCCTGCCACATCACTTGCATCTGCCTGTATTATGAAGGGTTTGTCCATGTCTGGGTGCCTTAGTACTGGTTCGGCAGAAAAAAGTCTCTTTAGTCTCTCAAACGCTGCTTGGCACTCCATTGTCCATGTTAGTGGCTGGCTAGGTTTTACTGAGGATGTTCCCTTCATTTTTAGTAAGTTAGTGAGGGGCAAGGCTCTCTGTGCAAATGAGGGGATGAATTGGCGGTAAAAATTTGCAAAGCCCAGGAAACTTTGTAGTTGCTTTCTTGTGCGGGGTGGTGCCCAATTTAGTACTGCTTTGACCTTCTCCGGGTCCATTTCAATACCCTGTGGGGATATGCGATAGCCTAGGTAGTCTATCCTTTCCTGGTGAGGAATTCGCATTTTGAGAGTTTTTGGCATGATATGTGGGCGGCTCTGCAGCTTCTTTAAAACCGCTCTGACAAGTTTGACGTGTTCTTCTTTTGTTTCGGTAAAGATAAGAATGTCGGCCAAGTAAACAAGGACCCCCTTAAACAGGTGCTCCCTTAGAACGTCATTGATTAATTGCATAAAGACTGCAGGGCCCCCTTGTAATCCAAATGGCAAGACTTTGAATTGATAGCACCCCATGGGCAGTTAAATGCAGTCTTCCATTCGTCCCCTTCCTTGATTCTCACGCGATAGTAAGCTTCCCTTAGGTCTAGTTTAGAAAAAATTTTCCCTTTCGATAGGTGTGACGCATGTCTTTCCATGATGGGCAGCGGGTATGAGGTTGCTTTCACTGATTGTAAATCCGGGCCCCAATATATAATCCACGCATAACCGGTAAAGAGCCATCCTTCCTTCTCATCTATAAAAGGGACCGGGGGGGTAAGTGACAGCCACTTTAGGCTTGGCTGGCTCAATGAAGCCTCTCTCCAGGTTTTTTTTTATAAATCTTTCCATTTCCTCCTTCTCCTTTGGGCTCATGGAGTATAATCTGGGCTTCGGGAGTTTTGCCCCAGGCTTGAATTCAATGGTACAGTCTGTGGGTCTGTGGGGGGGAAGCTCATTCGCCCTCTCATCACTGAAGACTTCAGCAAGGTCCCTATATTCCTCTGGTATTTCTGTTAATCTTTTTTCCTCTCCTATGGATGCTTTTTCTATTCTTGATTCTGGTAGCCTCCCTTGGGGTTTTAAGTCCATAGGGTCCCCCTTCGGGAATTTGATTTCTGTCATCCTCCAATTTACCAGGGGTTCCATTTTTTTCAACCATTCCATCCCTAGAATCATTGGGCATTATCCTTAGCCTAGGGTCACCTGGACAAACGTTAAGTGGAATCCCCTCTTCATGGGTTGCCCAATGGAGAGGTGTATTTGGCGAGAGGTGGCTAGGGTACTGGCAAGACCCCCCCTGCTATGATCCATCTAGGCTGGCCCAAATGATATTGGTTGTTCCAGTCCTCGCTGAGGGAATGCCCGGGGGGGGGGATGAGGGGGGGAAAGGAGGAGATCCCGCACTAGTGGTGGGCTAATGATGCAGCGGGTGCAGCCAGAGTCTATTAAGGCTTTCACCTTCACAGCTTCGGGCATGGGGGGGATTAATATAGTCACTGTTTTGAAGATGGGTGTGATGCGTCCACTTACCAGGGGTTCGCCTTCCGAGCTGTCATCTGAGGCATCCACCGTCCCTGTGGTGTAGGCTGGAGTTCTTTCCCCTTGGGGAGCAGAGGTGGGGTTTTCTGCAATTTCCATCATTTTCATGGCTGTTTCTTTTGGCTTAGCTGAATACCCTCTGGGTTTGTTGATTGGGGATCTGTCTGGGTTGTGCTGGGGGGCCTTTGAGCGTCATTCTACAGCTCGATGCCCTTCTCTTCCGCACTTGAAACACCCCATCTGCTTCTTGGCTGTATCCGATGATTTCACCGGTTGGTGTGTCAGCTCAGGCGGGGGGCGGCTCCATTGTTTTCCTCGGCGAGGCCTCTTCAATATGTCGATCTCTGCTTCCTCTGCCAAGACGTACCAGTCCTCAAGTCGATGTGGGTCTCCTCGGGGCAGGCAAGCATCATATAGATCATAGTTTAGTCCGTCTTTGAAACGGCCAAGGAGGATGTCTTCTGGCCAATTCAGTTTGCTGGCAATGGCTCGGAATTCTTGTGTATACTCAGCCACTGGGCGTTTGCCCTGCCTAATCGTTGTTATTCTTTCACGGGCTTTGCGATCAGCCAGGGGGTCTTCAAATCGTCTTCTCAAAGAGGACATGAAACGGTTGAAGTTACTGAGTTCTGGGGCATTGGAGTCATGCAGGGTCACCACCCACTCTGCAGCTGGTCCATCCAGGGCAGATTGCACGATCCGGATGCGGGCTTTGTCGCTGGGGATGTCCTGCCCATATTCCTCCATGTAGCTGAGGACTTGGGTTAGGAAAAACCCCAAGCGTGTTGGCTCCCCTTTGAATTTCACCTCCAACGGTGGACGTCTTGGAATGGATCTGTGCCTCCATTGTGGGTGGTAGTGTCTTCCGTCCAGATTTCCATCTGTGGTCCGGTAGGGGGTGGGAGCTCCTGGATCAGTAAATGTCCCTGGGGTTGCAGGTTCCACGTCCCCCTCGGTGTCTCTCCCTTTGTGGCTCCAGGACTTGGGGCGGGCGTAGGGCTCAGGAATCTCCTCTCCTAGGGAGCTGAGAGTTCTCTTCATCAGGTCAATAGCTCTCTCTAGGATCCAGTCTGAGTATGGCATACAGCTTCCTCCCTCTTCACTTGCGTGCAGGGATTTCTCCATCTCCTGCTTCCATTCTGGGTGCTTGGTCCCCCGTCTCAGGGTCACTTTTCTTGATTCCTTTCCCCACTCGCTTTTCTTTCCAACGCCCATCGACCAGCGAGGCTTGTGGTCCTGTGTCTCCACCACTTCTTCTTCTGAGAAATCTGGCCTCTCGGATCCCAACATCTGGCAAGGTTCCAACTGGGTCAGCGGTTCTCCTTCCAGGGAGTTTTCTCCCTCTCTTGCTTCGTTGTCTAACATGGTAAATTTTTGCAAAATCCCCCGGCAAGGGTCTACCTTCCAGGTGGATTAATTTTGCAAGTCCTGTCTAATGTAAGGACCCACCCCACTTTGCATCTTAAGAATACAGAACTCTTGGAATAATTCTTCCAACAGGAATCCTTTATTAAGAGAAAATGGTTGCAGGCATGCTAGACAGGACTTGGGGTCCAAGCTCTCCCATTCAAGGTTTTAAGGGGTTCCCCAGTAGTCCCACCCAATCAACCCCCCTTCCAGTGATGGTTTCAAGTATCACAAGTCCACCTCCTTTCTTCTTTCTTCCGTCTGGATGGAGACTTCAGATACTACATGAAAGGCAATTACCCTTCTTTGATATGTTAACGCTTAGAGGTTACAATAAACACACATTCAGCTCTTTGAAGTGTAAAGAAGGAAGTGAGGGCCATAAAGCCCCTTTGCTATCCCCCTTCTCTCCCTCTTATGGCAGAATCCAGAGAAGGCAGAATTGGGAGTTTCTATATTTGATAATTTAAAGATGAAATATAATTGGATTCTGACATTAACATTGAATCGAACGCCCCTGAGACCCTTAGTAGAAAGAAGGATGTGATGGCAATAAATACCACCGAAGGGGAGGGGGACACGAGGGTGTTAATAGATTTAAAAACTAATAACAAAGGGGCAGGTAGGAAGATCCAAAGAAACGACAGAAGAGAATGTAACACCAAAGAAACATCTAGAACATTAATTGACCGGCAGGGGCCGGTGACGCGGTCTGGGAGCCGGGTGCAGATGTCAGCCAAACCTATTTAAGTCATTCTTGTTAAACTGGCTTTTTAGCCCTGACGATGTTGGGAGTTCCCAAGGAAAGCTTGGTAGCTTTTAGTAAAGTATTTTTCTTACTTAAACTCTCCTGGTGATCGCATATTATTTATTTTATACATATATACACATACACACACATATGGTTCTATCATCTCCCAGGACCTGAAATGGACACCTCATATTAGAACCATCATTAAAAAGGCATAACAAAGAAGCTCAAACTGCCCAAGCAACTGCTGATACAGCTCCACAGAGAAATTATTGAGTTTATCATTTGTATTTCTATAACCAGGGCTTTTTTTCTCATAAAATGCCCAGAACGGAGTTCCGGCACCTTTTTTGGATTCAACCTTGTAGGATAGGCAAGGCAGGTTGTATGATGTGTGTAAGGTTCGGCACCTTTTTTTTTTTTTTTAGAAAAAAAGCACTGTCTATAACTATCTGGTTTGTTACAGCAACCAAACAGGACAAGTACAGCTAGTTAGGACTGCAGAAAAAATAATTGCAACCAGCCTGCCTTCTATTGAGGACTTGTGTATTGCATGGGTCAGAAAGAGGGTTGAGAAAATATATATGGACCTCTCACATCCTGGACATAAACTGTTTCAACTCCTCCCCTCAGGATGCCATTATAGAGCATTGCATGCTAAAATAACTAGACACAAAGACAGGTTGTTTCCCCCATGTCATCACTCTGCTAAATACGTAATTCCTACAGCACCATTGTCAATGCTGCTAACATTGGCTGTTCCCGCTCCGACAACTGATGAAAATGCAGCCATTTTTTCTACTCCTTTAACATGCTTTTTCTTACTTTAGAAATTAGGTGCAACAGAGGAGGGGGGATGAAAGTTGTACTTTGTTACTCTGTATCTGGGGGAAGGGAATTTAGTTTTTAGTTTCAACTATGTAGTGCCAATACTTTGTATCCCGAATAAATGTATTTTAAGGAAGAATTTTGCCTTGAAGTTCTTTTGATGGGTTTCATCTATTGTAACCATGACAACTGTCTTATGCCTAAGGATATTTAACCATGTAGTAGGATCTTAAGACTATCATTTGTTGGTTATATCTTATGATTTATTATTTTGTTGCTTGTATGTATATTGAAAGCTGATGTCAAGGCTGCTAACATCACATGTTCTTGCTTGACAATATATGAAGAAGCAGACATGTTTTATTTAACCTGTGTATCACTTCTAGAGTTAAAGTCAGACAATGTTAGAAGGGAGGGGGGAAAGTATGTACTCG
>NW_024099847.1:0-4087 GCF_016545835.1 Crotalus tigris
TTTTAAAAAGTACAAAAAGCACCTTTTTTAAGCATGAAATTTAACCCCGAATCCCATACTGACGTCTGTTTATACATTTGGGTGAAAAAATTTTTTTCACTTTCGGAGCAAAAAAATCCCTGACCCCGGCGTCAGGAATTTCCTTCCCCGACACCAAAACGGCTCAATTTTTAAAAACTAGAAAAAGCACATTTTTTAAGCATGAAATTTAACCCCGAATCGCATTCTGACGTCGGTTTTTATATTTGGGTGAAAAAAATTTTTCACCTCCGGAGCACAAAAATCCCCAAAAATTCCCAGGAATTTCCTTCCCTGGACACCAAAACAGCTCAATTTTTAAAAACTAAAAAAGGACCATTTTTAAGCTTGAAATTTAACCCCGAATCCCATTCTGACGTCTGTTTTATACTTTCGGAGTGAAACAAAAATTTTCACCTCCAGAGAACAAAAATCCCTGACCCCGGCATCAGGAATTTCCTTCCCTGGCCACCAAAACGTCTCAATTTTTAAAAACTAGAAAAAGCACGTTTTTTAAGCATGAAATTTAACCCCGAATCCCATTCTGACGTCCATTTATACATTTCGGTGAAAAAAAATTTTCTCCTCCAGAGCACAAAAATCCCTGACCCCGGAATCAGGAATTTCCTTCCTGGACACCAAAACGTCTCAATTTTTAAAAACTAGAAAAAGCACGTTTTTTAAGCATGAAATTTAACCCCGAATCCCATTCTGAGTCTGTTTTTACATTTTTGGTGAACAACAAGTTTTCACCACTCCAGAGCACAAAAAATCCTGGACACCCGGCTCAGGATTTCCTTCATTGGACAACCAAAAGCGGCTCAATTTTTGAAAAACTAAAAATGGACCATTTTAAGCTTGAGAAATTTACCCCAAAGCGCGATTCTGACGTCGGTGTTTTATAATTTGGGGTGAAAAAAAAAAAATTTCACCTCTCGGATCATTAAAATCGCCTGACCCCGACATCAGAATTTCCTTCCCCGGACACCAAAACGGCTCAATTTTTAAAAAGTACAAAAGCCCCTTATTAAAAGCAGAAATTTAACACCTCGAATCCCATTCTGACGTCCCAGTGCTTATGCATTTGGGTGAAAAAAAAAAATTTTCACCTCCGGAGCACAAAAATCCCTGTCCCCGCATCAGGAAATTTGTCCTTCCCTGGACACCAAATGCTTCAATTTTTAAAAACAAGAAAAAGCACGTTTTTTAAGCATGAAATTTAACCCCGAATCCCATTCTGACGTCCGTTTATACATTTGGGTGAAAAAAATTTTTTCACTTCCGGAGCACAAAAATCCCTGACCCCGGCAAGAGGAATTTCCTTGCACGGACACCAAAACGGCTCAATTTTTAAAAAGTACAAAAGAACCTGTTTAAAGTATTTAATTTAACCCTGAATCCCATTCTGACGTACGTTTATACATTTGGGTGAAAAAAAATTTTCACCTCCGGAGCACCAATCCCTGACCCCGACTATCAGGAATTTCCTTCCCCGGACACCAAAACGGCTCAATTTTTAAAAACTAAAAATGGACCATTTTTAAGCTTGAAATTTAACCCCGAATCACATTCTGACGTCGGTTTTTACATTTGGGTGAAAAAAAATTTTCACCTCCGGAGCACAAAAATCCCTGACCCCGGCATCAGGAATTTCCTTCCCTGGACACCAAAATGGCTCAATTTTAAAAAACTAAAAAAAGCACAATTTTTAAGCATGAAATTTAACCCCAAATCCCATTCTGATGTCGGTTTCTACATTTGGGTCAAACAAAAATTTTCACCTCTGGAGCAAAAAACTCCCTGACCCCGGCATCAGGAATTTCCTTCCCTGGACACCAAAATGGTTCAATTTTAAAAAACTAAAAAAAGCACAATTTTTAAGCTTGAAATTTAACCCCGAATCGCATTATGACGTCAGTTCTTACATTTGGGTCATACAAAAATTTTCACCTCCGGAGCAAAAAAATACCCTGACCCCGGCATCAGGAATTTCCTTCCCTGGACACCAAAACGGCTCAATTTTTACAAACTACAAAAAGCACCTTTTTTAAGCATGAAATTTAACCCCGAATCCCATTCTGACGTCCGTTTATACATTGGGGTGAAAAAATTTTTTCACCTCCGGAGCACAAAAATCCCTGTCCCCGGCATCAGGAATTTCCTTCCCTGGACACCAAAATGGCTCAATTTTAAAAAACTAAAAAAAGCACAATTTTTAAGCATGAAATTTAACCCCGAATCCCATTCTGATGTTGGTTTCTACATTTGGGTCAAACAAAAATTTTCACCTCCGGAGCAAAAAAATCCCTGACCCCGGCATCAGGAATTTCCTTCCACGGACACCAAAACGGCTCAATTTTTAAAAACTACAAAAAGCACATTTTTTAAGCATGAAATTTAACCCTGAATCCCATTCTGACATCCGTTTATATATTTGGGTTAAAAAAATTTTTTCACCTCCAGAGCAAAAAAATCCCTGACCCCGGCATCAGGAATTTCCTTCCCTGGACACCAAAACGGCTCAATTTTTAAAAACTAAAAAAGGACCATTTTTAAGCTTGAATTTTAACCCCGAATCCCATTCTGACATCCGTTTATACATTTGGGTCAAAAAAAATTTCACCTCCGGAGCACAAAAATCCCTGACCCCAGTATCAGGAATTTCCTTCCCTGCACACCAAAGCGGCTCAATTTTTTAAAACTACAAAAAGCACCTTTTTAAAGAATGAAATTTAACCCCGAATCCCATTCTGATGTCTGTTTATACATTTGGGTCAAAAAAAATTTTCACCTCCGGAGCAAAAAAATCCCTGACCCCAGCATCAGGAATTTTCTTCCCTGGACACCAAAACGGCTCAATTTTTAAAAACATAAAAAAGGACCATTTTACGCTGAAATTATTAACCCCCCGAATCCCATTCGACACACCGTTGTTACATTTTGGGTACAATAAAAAAATTTTACACTTCCAGCACAGCAAAAAATCCCTGACCCCGATCAGGAATTTCCTTTCCCTGGACACCATAATAACGGCTCAAGTTTTAAAAACTAAACAAAGGACCAGCTTTTAAGCTAAATTATAACACCGAATACCCATTCTGCCATCCAGTGTGCATACAATTTGGGTCAAAAAAAATTTCACCTCCGGAGCACAAAAATCCCTGACCCCGGCATCAGGAATTTCCTTCCCTGGACACCAAAACGGCTCAATTTTTTAAAAGTACAAAAAGCACCTTTTTAAAGCATGAAATTTAACCCCGAATCACATTCTGACGTCTTTGTTTACATTTGGGTGAAGCAAAAAGTTTCACCTACAGAGTACAAAAATCCCTGACCCCGGTATCGGGAATTTCCTTCCCTGGACACCAAAATGGCTCAATTTTTACAAACTAAAAAAGGACCATTTTTAAGCATGAAATTTAACCCTGAATCCCATTCTGACGTTTTTACATTTGGGATAAACAAAAATTTTCACCTCCGGAGCAAAAAATCCCTGACCCCGGCATCAGGAATTTCCTTCCCGGACACCAAAATGGCTCAATTTTTAAAAACTACAAAAAGCACCTTTTTTAACCATGAAATTTAACCCCGAATCCCATTCTGACATCCATTTATACATTTGGGTCAAAAAAAATTTCACCTCCGGAGCACAAAAATCCCTGACCCCGGCATCAGGAATTTCCTTCCCTGGACACCAAAACGGCTCAATTTTTTAAAAGTACAAAAAGCACCTTTTTAAAGCATGAAATTTAACCCCGAACCACATTCTGACGTCTGTCTTTACATTTGGGTGAAGCAAAAAGTTTCACCTCCAGAGTACAAAAATCCCTGACCCCGGTATCAGGAATTTCCTTCCCTGGACACCAAAATGGCTCAATTTTTACAAACTAAAAAAGGACCATTTTTAAGCATGAAATTTAACCCTGAATCCCATTCTGACGTTTTTACATTAGGGATAAACAAAAATTTTCACCTCCGGAGCAAAAAATCCTTGACCCCGGCATCAGGAATTTCCTTCCCCGGACACCAAAATGGCTCAATTTTTAAAAACTACAAAAAGCACCTTTTT
>NW_024099848.1:0-2703 GCF_016545835.1 Crotalus tigris
TCACCATTTTTAAGCATGAAATTTAACCCAGATCCCATTCGGAGGTCCATTTTGACATTTGGGTCAAAAAAAATTTTTCACCTCTGGAGCAAAAAATCCGTGACCCCGGCATCAGGAATTTCCTTCCCTGGATACTAAAACGGCTCAATTTTTGAAAACTAGACAAAGCACCATTTTTAAGCATCAAATTTAATCCCAAATCCCATTCTGAGGTCCATTTTTATATTTGGGTCAAAAAAAGGTTTTCACCTCTGCAGCACAAAAATCCGTGACCCTTGCATCAGGGATTTCCTTCCTTGGATACCAAAACGGCTCAATTTTTGAAAACTAGAAAAAGCACCATTTTTAAGCATGAATTTAACCCCGAATCCCATTCTGAGGTCCGTTTTTACATTTGGGTCAAAAAAAAATTTTCACTTCTGGAGCAAAAAAATCCGTGACCCCGGCATCAGTAATTTCCTTCCCTGGATACCAAAACGACTCAATTTTTGAAAACTAGACAAATCACCATTTTTAAGCATGAAATTTAACCCAGATCCCATTCGGAGGTCCATTTTTACATTTGGGTCAAAAAAAATTTTTCACCTCTGGAGCAAAAAAATTCCGTGACCCCGGCATCAGGAATTTCCTTCCCTGGATACCAAAACGGCTCAATTTTTGAAAACTAGACAAAGCACCATGTTTAAGCATCAAATATAATCCCAAATCCCATTCTGAGGACCGTTTTTATATTTGGGTCAAAAAAAGTTTTTCACCTCTGCAGCACAAGAATCCGTGACCCCGGCATCAGGGATTTTCTTCCCTGGATACCAAAACGGCTCAATTTTTGAAAACTAGAAAAAGCACCATTTTTAAGGATCAAATTTAATCCCAAATCCCATTCTGAGGACCGTTTTTACATTTGGGTCGAAAAAAAATTTTCACCTCTGGAGCACAACAATCTGTGACCCCGGCATCAGGAATTTCCTTTCCCGGACACGAAAACAGCTCAATTTTTAAAAACTAGAAAAAGCACCATTTTTAAGTATGAAATTTAACCCCGAATCCCCTTTCCGGAGCACAAAAATCCATGAACCCGGCATCAGAAATTTCCTTCCCCGAACACCAAAACGGGTGAAAAATAAAAAACTACAAAAAGCACCATTTTTAAGCATGAAATTTGACCCTTAATCCCATTCTGAGGTCCGTTTTTACATTTGGGTCAAAAAATTTTTTTCACCTCTGGAGCACAAAAATCCGTGACCCCGGCATCAGGGATTTCCTTCCCCGGATACCAAAACGGCTCAATTTTTGAAAACTAGACAAAGCACCATGTATAAGCATCAAATTTAACCCCGAATCCCATTCTGAGGTCCGTTTTTACATTTGGGTCAAAAAAAATTTTTCACCTCTGGAGCACAAAAATCCGTGACCCCGGCATCAGGAATTTCCTAGCCCGGAGACTAAAACGGCTCAATTTTTGAAAACTAGAAAAAGCACCATTTTTAAGCATGAAATTTAACCCCGAATCCCATTCTGAGGTCCGTTTTTACATTTGGGTCAAAAAAAATTTTTTCACCTCTGGAGCACAAAAATCCGCGACCCCGGCATCAGGAATTTCCTAGCCCGGACACTAAAACGGCTCAATTTCTGAAAACTAGACAAATCACCATTTTTAAGCATGAAATTTAACCCCGATGATCCCATTTCTGAGGTCCGTTTTTACATTTGGGTCAAAAAAAATTTCTTTCTGCAGCACAAAAATCAGTGACCCCGGCATCAGGAATTTCCTTCCCTGGATACCAAAATGTCTCAATTTTTGAAAACTAGAAAAAGCACCATTTTTAAGCATGAAATTTAACCCCGAATCCCATTCTGAGGTCCGTTTTTACATTTGGGTCCCCAAAAAGTTTTTTTCACCTCTGGAGCAAAAAATCCGTCACTCCGGCAACAGGAATTTCCTTCCCTGGATACCAAAAAGGCTCAATTTTTGAAAACTAGAAAAAGCACCATTTTTAAGCATGAAATTTAACCCCGAATCCAATTCTGATGTCCGTTTTTACATTTGGGTCAAAAAAAAATTTTCAGCTCCGGAGCACAAAAATCCCTGACCCTCGCATCAGGAATTTCCTTCCCCGGACACTAAAATGGCTCAATTTTTAAGAAGTACAAAAAGCACCATTTTTAAGCATGAAATTTAACCCCCGAATCCAATTCTGACGTCCGTTTATACATTTGGGTCAAAAAAAAATTTTCAGCTCCGGAGCACAAAAATCCCTGACCCCGGCATCAGGATTTTCCTTTCCCGGACACCAAAACGCTCCATTTTTGAAACAGACAAATCACCATATTTTAAAGCCTGAATTTAACCCCAGATCCCCATTCTGAGGTCCATTTTTATATTTGTGCAAAAAAATTTTTTTCCCTCTGCAGCACAGAATCCGTACCCCCGGGCATCAGGATTTTTCTTTCCCTGGATCCAACAACGGCTCGTTTTTTGAAAAATTAGAAGAAGCACCGTTTTTAAGCATGAAATTTAACCCCAAATCCAATTCTGAGGTCCATTTTTACAATTGGGTCAAAAAAATTTTTTCATCTCCAGAGCACAAAAATCTGTGACCCCGGCATCAGGAGTTTCCTTCCCCTGACACCAAAACGGCTCAATTTTTTAAAACTAGAAGAAGCACCATTTTTAAGCATGAAATTAAACCCCGAATCCCATTC
>NW_024099849.1:0-2689 GCF_016545835.1 Crotalus tigris
TTCAAAAGGTAGGCCTGGGCCTATATCTCAATTGTTGGCAAATAAGCCAATTTAGGATGAAAACTCAAAATGTGAAACTGACCTCAAATTCGAAATGTATGCATAAACTCAGGTTCCCCACAGGTTGGGCAATCCGTAAAAACATGTGTTTTCCGTATCGGACCTTTCTTTCAAAAGGTAGGCCTGGGCCAATATCGCATTTGTTCGCAAATAACCCAAATAAGGATGAAAACTCAAAATGTGAAGCTGACCTCAAATTCGAAATGTATGTATATGCTCAGGTTCCCCACAGGTTGGGCAACCCGAAAAAAACATGTATTTTCTGTATCGGACCTTTCCTTTAAAAGGTAGGCCTGGGCCAATATCACAATTGTTGGCAAATAAGCCAATTAAACATGAAAACTCAAAATGTGAAACTGACCTCAAATTCGAAATGTATGCATAAACTCAGGTTCCCCACAGGTTGGGGAACCTGAAAAAACGTGTATTTTCAGTATCCGACCTTTCGTTCAAAAGCTAGGCCTGGACCTATATCTCAATTGTTGGCAAATAAGCCAATTTAGGATGAAAACTCAAAATGTGAAACTGACCTCAAATTCGAAATGTATGCATATACTCAGGTTGCCCACAGCTTGGGGAACCCGAAAAAACATGTGTTTTCCTTATCTGACCTTTCCTTCAAAAGGTAGGCCTGCGCTAATATCACAATTGTTGGCAAATAAGCCAATTAAGCATGAAAACTGAAAATGTGAAACTGACCTCAAATTCGAAATGTAGGCATATACTCAGGTTGCCCACAGATTGGGGAACCCGAAAAAACATGTGTTTTCCATATCCAATCTTTCTTTCAAAAGATAGGCCTGGGCCAATATCACAATTGTTGGCAAATAGCCAATTAAGCATGAAAACTCAAAATGTGAAACTGACCTCAAATTCGAAATGTATGCATATACTCAGGTTCCCCACAGGTTGGGCAACCCGAAAAAACATGTGCTTTCCGTATCTGACGTTTCCTTCAAAAGGTAGGCCTGCGCTAATATCACAATTGTTGGCGAATAAGCCAATTAAGCATGAAAACTCAAAATGTGAAACTGACCTCCAATTCGAAATGTATGCATACCAGGTAACCCCACATTGGGGAAACCCAAAAAACGTGTATTTTTCAGTATCTGACCTTTCCTTCAAAAGGTAGGCCTGGGCCAATATCTCAATTGTTGGCAAATAAGCCAATTAAGGATGAAAACTCAAAATGTGAAACTGACCTCAAATTCGAAATGTATGCATATACTCAGTTTCCCCACAGGTTGGGGAACCCGAAAAAACGTGTTTTCCGTATCTGACCTTTCCTTCAAAAGGTAAGCCTGGGCCAATATCACAATTGTGGCAAATAAGCCAATTAAGCATGAAAACTCAAAATGTGAAACTGACCTCAAATTCGAAATGTATGCATATACTCAGGTTGCCCACGGGTTGGGGAACCCGAAAAAACATGTGTTTTCCATATCCAATCTTTCTTTCAAAAGATAGGCCTGGGGCAATATCACAATTGTTTCGCTAATAACCCAAATAAGGATGAAAAACTCAAAATATTAAACTTGACCTCAATTCGAACTGTTGCATAAAGTCAGGTTCCTCCATAGTTGGGGAAGCCCTAAAACATGTGCTTTCGTATCTGACCTTTCTTCAAAGGTAGGCCTTGGCCAATATCACAATTGTTGGCTAAATAAGCCAATTAAACTGAAAACTCCAATGTGAACTGACCTCAAATTCGAAATGTATGCATATGCTCAGGTTCCCCACAGGTTGGGCAACCCGAAAAAACATGTGTTTTCCGTATCGGACCTTTCGTTCAAAAGGTAGGCCTGGGCCAATATCACAATTGTTGGCAAATAACCCAATTAAGCATGAAAACTCAAAATGGGAAACTGACCTCATATTCGAAATGTATGCATATGCTCAGGTTGTGCACAGGTTGAGGAACCCGAACAAACATGTGTTTTCCGTATCTGACCTTTCCTTCAAAAGGTAGGCCTGGGCCAATATCACAATTGTTGACAAATGGCCAATTAAATATGAAAACTCAAAATGTGAAACTGACCTCAAATTCGAAATGTATGCATATACTCAGGTTGCCCACAGGTTGGGGAACCCGAAAAAACATGTGTTTTCCGTATCCGACCTTTCGTTCAAAAGGTAGGCCTGGACCAATATCACAATTCTTGGCAAATAACTCAAATAAGGATGAAAACTCAAAATGTGAAGCTGACCTCAAATTCGAAATGTATGCATATGCTCAGGTTCCCCACTGGTTGGGCAACCCGGAAAAACATGTGTTTTCCGTATCGAACCTTTCGTTCAAAAGGTAGGCCTGGGCCAATATCTCAATTGTTGGCAAATAAGCCAATTTAGGATGAAAACTCAAAATGTGAAACTGACCTCAAATTCGAAATGTATGCATAAGCTCAGGTTCCCCACAGGTTGGGGAACCCGAAAAAACGTGAATTTTCAGTATCCGACCTTTCCTTCGAATGCTAGGCCTGGGCCTATATCACATTATTTGGCAAATGGCCAATTAAGCATGAAAACTCAAAATGTGAAACTGACCTCAAATTCGAAATGTATGCATATACTCAGGTTCCCCACAGGTTGGGGAACCCGAAAAAAAATGTGTTTTCCGTATCGGACCTTT
>NW_024099850.1:0-5164 GCF_016545835.1 Crotalus tigris
TTTGCCAACAATTGTGATATTGGCGCAGGCCTTCCTTTTGAAGGAAAGGTTGGATACGGAAAACACATGTTTTTTCAGGTTCCCGAACCTGTGGGGAAGTTGAGTATATGCATACATTTTGAATTTGAGGTCAGTTTCACATTTAGAGTTTTCATCCTTATTTGGGTTATTTGCAAACAAATGTGATATTGGCCCAGGCCTACATTTTGAAGCAAAGGTTGGATAGGGAAAACACATGTTTTTTTGGGTTGCCCAACCTGTGGGGAACCGGAGTATATGCATACATTTCGAATTTGAGGTCAGTTTCACATTTTGAGTTTTCATCCTTATTTGGGTTATTTTCGAACAAATGTGATATTGGCGCAGGCCTGCCTTTTGAAGGAAAGGCTGGATACGGAAAACACATGTTTTTTCGGGTCCCCCAACCTGTGGAACCTGATTATTGCATACATTTCGAATTTGAGTCAGTTTCACATTTATGATTTTCATGCTAAATTTGCCATTTGCAAACATATGCGACACAGGCCCAAGCCTACCTTTTGAAGGAAAGATTGGATACGGAAAACACATGTTTTTTCGGGTTGACCAGCCTGTGGGGACCCGGAGTATATGCATACATTTCGAATTTGAGGTCAGTTTCACATTTTGAGTTTTCATCCTTATTTGGGTTATTTGCGAAGAAATGTGATATTGGCCCAGGCCTACCTTTTGAAGAAAAGGTTGGATACGGAAAACACATGTTTTTTCGGGTTCCCCAACCTGTGGGGAAGTTGAGTATATGCATCCATTTCGAATTTGAGGTCAGTTTCACATTTTGAGTTTTCATCCTTATTTGGGTTATTTGCGAAGAAATGTGATATTGGCCCAGGCCTACCTTTTGAAGGAAAGGTTGGATACGGAAAACACATGTTTTTTCGGGTTGCCCAGCCTGTGGGGAACAGGAGTAAATGCATACATTTCGAATTTGAGGTCAGTTTCACATTTTGAGTTTTCATGCTAAATTGGCCATTTGCCAACAATTGTGATTTTGGCCCAGGCCTACCTTTTGAAGGAAAGGTTGGATACGGAAAACACATGTTTTTTCGGGTTCCCCAACCTGTGGGGAACCTGACTATATGCATACATTTCGAATTTGAGGTCAGTTTTGCATTTTGAGTTTTCATGCTAAATTGGCCATTTGCCAACAATTGTGATATTGGCGCAGGCCTGCCTTTTGAAGGAAAGGTTGGATAGGGAAAACACATGTTTTTTCGGGTTCCCCAACCTTTGGGGAAGTTGAGTATATGCATACATTTCGAATTTGAGGTCAGTTTCACATTTTGAGTTTTCATCCTTATTTGGGTTATTTGCGAACAAATGTGATATTGTCCCAGGCCTACCTTTTGAAGGAAAGGTTGGATACTGAAAACACATGTTTTTTCGGGTTCCCCAACCTGTGGGGAACCTGACTCTATGCATACATTTCGAATTTGAGGTCAGTTTTACATTTTCTGTTTTCATGCTAAATTGGCCATTTGCCAACAATTGTGATATTGGCGCAGGCCTGCCTTTTGAAGGAAAGGTTGGATACGGAAAACACATGTTTTTTCAGGTTCCCCAACCTGTGGGGAAGTTGAGTATATGCATACATTTCGAATTTGAGGTCAGTTTCACATTTTGAGTTTTCATCCTTATTTGGGTTATTTGGGAACAAATGTGATATTATCCCAGCCCTACCTTTTGAAGGAAAGGTTGGATACGGAAAACACATGTTTTTTCGGGTTCCACAACCTGTGGGGAACCTGACTATATGCATATAATTCGAATTTGAGGTCAGTTTCACATTTTGAGTTTTCATGCTAAATTGGCCATTTGCAAACAAATGCGACATAGGCCCAAGCCTACCTTTTGAAGGAAAGGTTGGATACGGAAAACACATGTTTTTTTGGGTTCCCCAACCTGTGGGGAAGTTGAGTATATGCATACATTTCGAATTTGAGGACAGTTTCACATTTTGAGTTTTCATCCTTATTTGGGTTATTTGCGAACAAATTTGATATTATCCCAGCCCTACCTTTTGAAGGAAAGGTTGGATACGGAAAACACATGTTTTTTCGGGTTGCCCAGCCTGTGGGGAACCGGAGTAAATGCATACATTTCAAATTTGAGGTCAGTTTCACATTTTGAGTTTTCATGCTAAATTGGCCATTTGCCAACAATTGTGATATTGGCCCAGGCCTACCTTTTGAAGGAAAGGTTGGATACTGAAAACACATGTTTTTTCGGGTTCCCAAACCTGTGGGGAACCTGACTATATGCATACATTTCGAATTTGAGGTCAGTTTTTTGCATTTGAGTTTGGCCATTTGCCAACAATTGTGATATTGTCGCAGGCCTGCCTTTTGAAGGAAAGGTTGATATGAAAACCCAAGTTTTTTTCCGGGTTCCCAGCCTTTGGCGAGTTGAGTAAATGCATACATTTCGAATTTGAGGTCAGTTTCACATTTTGAGTTTTCATGTTAAATTGGCCATTTGCCAACAATTGTGATATTGGCCCAGGCCTACCTTTTGAAGGAAAGGTTGGATACGGAAAACACATGTTTTTTCGGGTTCCCCAACCTGTGGGGAAGTTGAGTATATGCATACATTTCGAATTTGAGGTCAGTTTCACATTTTGAGTTTTCATCCTTATTTGGGTTATTTGCGAACAAATGTGATGTTGTCCCAGGCCTACCTTTTGAAGGAAAGGTTGGATACTGAAAACACATGTTTTTTCGGGTTCCCCAACCTGTGGGGAACCTGACTATATGCATACATTTCGAATTTGAGGTCAGTTTTGTATTTTGATTTTTCATGCTAAATTGGCCATTTGCTAACAATTGTGATATTGGCGCAGGCCTGTCTTTTGAAGGAAAGGTTGGATACGGAAAACACATGTTTTTTCGGGTTCCCCAACCTGTGGGGAACCTGACTATATGCATACATTTCGAATTTGAGGTCAGTTTTACATTTTCTGTTTTCATGCTAAATTGGCCATTTGCAAACAATTGTGATATTGGCGCAGGCCTGCCTTTTGAAGGAAAGGTTGGATACGGAAAACACATGTTTTTTCGGATTCCCCAACCTGTGTGGAACCTGACTATATGCATACATTTCGAATTTGAGGTCAGTTTTACATTTTTACTTTTCATGCTAAATTGGCCATTTGCCAACAATTGTGATATTGGCGCAGGCCTGTCTTTTGAAGGAAAGGTTGGATACGGAAAACACATGTTTTTTTGGGTTCCCCAACCTGTGGGGAAGTTGAGTATATGCATACATTTCGAATTTGAGGTCAGTTTCACATTTTGAGTTTTCATGCTTAATTGGCTTATTTGCCAACAATTGTGATATTAGCGCAGGCCTACCTTTTGAAGGAAAGGTTGGCTACGGAAAACACATGTTTTTTCGGGTTCCCCAATCTGTGGGCAACCTGAGTATATGCATACATTGCGAATTTGAAGTCAGTTTCACATTTTGAGTTTTCATGCTTAATTAGCCATTTGCCAACATTGTGGATATTGGCCCAGGCCTGTCTTTGAGGAAGGTTGATACAGGAAAACACATGTTTTTTCGGGTTGCCCAACCTGTGGGGAACCTGAGTATATGCATACATTGCGAATTTGAGGTCAGTTTCACATTTTGAGTTTTCATGCTTAATTGGCTTATTTGCCAACAATTGTGATATTGGCCCAGGCCTAACTTTTGACGGAAAGGTTGGATACGGAAAACACATGTTTTTTCGGGTTCCCCAATCTGTGGGCAACCTGAGTATATGCATACATTGCGAATTTGAGGTCAGTTTCACATTTTGATTTTTCATCCTTATTTGGGTTATTTGCGAACAAATGTGATATTGGAACAGGCCTACCTTTTGAACTAAAGGTCCGATACGGAAAACACATGTTCTTTCGGGTTGCCCAACCTGTGGGGACCCTGAGTCTAAATGCATACATTTCAATTTGAGGTCAGTTTTCAACATTTTGAGTTTTTTCATGCTAAATTGGCCATTTGCCAACAATTGTGATATTGGCCCATACTACCTTTTTGAAGGAAAGGTTGGAATACTGAAAACACATGTTTTTTTTAGGTTTCCCACCTGTGGGGAACCTGACTATATGCATACATTTCGAATATTGAGTCAGTTTTGCATTTTAGTTTGGCCTATTTGCCAACAATTGTGATATTGTCTGCAGGCCTGCCTTTTGAAGGAAAGGTTGGATATGGAAAACACAAGTTTTTTTCGGGTTCCCCAACCTGTGGGGAAGTTGAGTATATGCATACATTTCGAATTTGAGGTCAGTTTCACATTTTGAGTTTTCATCCTTATTTGGGTTATTTGCAAACAAATGTGATATTATCCCAGCCCTACCATTCGAAGGAAAGGTTGGATACGGAAAACACATGTTTTTTCGGGTTGCCCAGCCTGTGGGGAACCTGAGTAAATGCATACATTTCGAATTTGAGGTCAGTTTCACATTTTGAGTTTTCATGTTAAATTGGCCATTTGCCAACAATTGTGATATTGGCCCAGGCCTACCTTTTGAAGGAAAGGTTGGATACGGAAAACACATGTTTTTTCGGGTTCCCCAACCTGTGGGAAGTTGAGTATATGCATACATTTCGAATTTGAGGTCAGTTTCACATTTTGAGTTTTCATCCTTATTTGGTTATTTGCGAACAAATGTGATATTGTCCCAGGCCTACCTTTTGAAGGAAAGGTTGGATACTGAAAACACATGTTTTTTCGGGTTCCCCAACCTGTGGGGAACCTGACTATATGCATACATTTCGAATTTGAGGTCAGTTTTACATTTTCTGTTTTCATGCTAAATTGGCCATTTGCCAACAATTGTGATATTGGCGCAGGCCTGCCTTTTGAAGGAAAGGTTGGATACGGAAAACACATGTTTTTTCGGGTTCCCCAACCTGTGTGGAAACTGAGTATATGCATACATTTCAAATTTGAGGTCAGTTTCACATTTTGAGTTTTCATTCTTAATTGGCCATTTGCTGACTAATGCGATATAGTCACAGGCCTACCTTTTGAAGGAAAGGTCAGATACGGAAAACACATTTTTTTTTGGGTTCCCCAGCCTGTGGGGAACCTGAGTATATGCATACATTTCGAATTTGAGGTCAGTTT
>NW_024099851.1:0-3622 GCF_016545835.1 Crotalus tigris
AACCTAATCCAAAAAGAAACCCCCACTAAAATCCAAGACAAAGAACAAGAAAACGGCAAATCCCTCCTCCCATACATAAAAGGCACCACAGACAGAATCAGTAAGATCCTCCATAAACACAACATCAAAACAGCATTATGCACAAACAGAAAAATATCCACCATCCTTAGAAACCCCAAAGATAAAATTGAATTAGAAAATCAAGGAGTATACGAAATCCCATGCACCACTTGTCCCACCATATACATCGGACAAACCAACAGAAGAATAAGTGCACGCATTGAAGAACATAAGAACTCAGTAAAAAAAGAGGAACCAACATCTTCCCTGGTCCAACACCTTAAAGCCACAGGACACGAAATTGACTTTAAAAATACCAGAACCATTGCCAAAAGTGAACATTTTAATAACAGAATAATCAGAGAAGCCATCGAGATAGAAAAACGCCCACACAGCATGAACAAGCGAGATGATACCTCCCGCCTACCAGCCATTTGGAAACCTGCCCTTATTGACAAACGCCTCCCTAACCCCAAAATCTTAAACCCCTCTGCAACTCAGACTAACCTGAGCACAACCAAACAGAACACTCCCCCAGCCAATCAGAGCACAGCCAAGCCCCTAACCATTCAGAACACACCCCCACCCAATCAGAACACAGCCAAGCTCCCACCCAATCAGTTCATACCCCCACTGGCAGTTAAAAGGAAGAAACAGCTAAGACCACACATTGCTGCTCGAAGCACGAAGCTGAAAACACCAGCCTGAAGATGACGAATGGGACTTCGTCGAAACGTCGCCAAGACACTTCCAATTTTACGCGGGAGAAAAACCGAACAACCAAAGACCTACATAATATTATATATATATAAATATATATATTATATATATATATATATATATTTACCAATTTATTTTTTAAATATTTTTAAACATTTTTTTTGTTTTTTTTAACATACATATATACATACACACACACACATACACATACATATAACTATACATCAAGAAATCATCAAAAAAAGAGGAACCAACTTCTTCCTGGTCCAACACCTAAAGCCACAGACATGAAATTGACTTAAAAGACCAGAATTATAGCCAAAGCTGAACACAATTAAAACAGAATAATCCCGCGAAAAACAGGTGAGAGGGTTGATCCCATGGGTGCTCCTTCTGTTTGTTTGTATTTTTGTCCATGATAGATGAAGTATGTGTTGGATAGGCAGTGGTTGGTCAGATCTAAGATGTGTTGGGGGGGGTTATATTTGTTTTGGATAGCTGTCAAGGCTTCTTTGATAGGCACTTGGGTGAAGAGGGATATGACATCAAAGCTCACGAGTAGGTCGCTGGGCTGTAAGTTTTGTTTCTTTATGATCTCTATAAACTGGAATGAGTTTTTTACGTGTGGGGTGATGGATTCTGCATAGGGCTGTAGCTGTTTGGCGAGAAATTTGGCTAGGTTTTGTAGAGGTGAGCCTATGGAGCTGACTATAGGTCTGAGTGGGGTTCCTTCTTTGTGTATCTTGGGAAGACCATAGAGTTTGGGGCATCTGGATGATTTCTCTCTGGGAATGATTCTTTGCTGGATCTCTTCGCTAATGGGGGAGGCTTTTATTTTGGATCTGGTGGTTTTTTTCCAGGTAGGTGGTGGGATCTGTATTTAGGGTTTTGTATGTGGAGTCTTGGAGTAGGTTGGTTAATTTGGTTTGGTAGTCAGATGTGTTCATAACCACCGTGGCGTTGCCCTTGTCTGCTGGTAGGATTATTATGCTGGTGTCTTCTTTCAGGTTACGTAGTGCTGTCTGGTCCTCTTTGGGTAAGTTGCTTTTGGGTGGCTTGCTGGTACAGAGGATGTTGGTGATTTCGAGTCTGATTCTGTTAGCATCGTCGGTGTTGATTTTGGTCAGGCTGGTTTCAACTCCACATATAATGGTTTCAGTGGGGATGTGTTTGGGAGTGACTGCAAAGTTGAATCCTTTGGAAAGGACAATTGTTCAGCTTGGTGCTGATCCTATCTGAGATGTTTTTGCACTGTTTTGTTTCATGTGTGGCTGTGAGGGGAGGAGGGGTTTGTTTCTGGCGTTTCTTGTAGTCTTCGGAGTTTTGTTGGTGTGTGTATCTGTCTTGAGGGTGGTCTGTGGTTTCAGGCTCTCCAGGACGGCTGGTTGTTTGGATTTGTCCCAAAGTGCGGGGTGGATCTTGGTGCTGAGTTTGAGGGGGAGTGTGAGGAGATCTTTGTTAATTCGGTCTAGGAGGAATCTTTTTGTGTGAAGTTCATTTCTGATTAGGGCCAATTCTGTTCTTTTCAGGATCCGTTTGGTGGCTGCAGAGTTGGAGTGGAATTTCAGTTGGAAACATGTGGGGATTAGATTTTGATCTCGGCAGTTACGTAGGAATGCGAGGTCACATAAAATGGAAGCTCTTTGTACTTCAAGTTTTTCATAGGTCCTGGTCAGATGGTGGATTTCCTCCCCGTAGAGGTTCGATATTTGTTTTCTGAGGTTTTCGCGGGTATTTGTAATGTAGGTTTTTGGTTAGTCGGGTTTTCTCCTGCGTAAAATTGGAAGTGTCTTGACGACGTTTCGACAAAGTCCCATTCGTCATCTTCAGGCTGGTGTTTTTCAGCTTCGTGCTTCGAGGAGCAATGTGTGGTCTTAGCTGTTTCTTCCTTTTAACTGCCAGTGGGGGTATGAACTGATTGGGTGGGAGCTTGGCTGTGTTCTGATTGGGTGGAGGTGTGTTCTGATTGGTTAGGGCTTGGCTGTGCTCTGATTGGCTGGGGGGTTGGCTGTGCTCTGATTGGCTGGGGGAAGTGTTTATGTTTGGTTGTGCTCAGGTTATTCCCTGAGTTGCAGAGGGGTTTCAGATTTTGGGCTGCCTTGCTATTTTTTGGCTTCCGCGTTTGTGGTCGGCCTCATTTTCATGGAGGGTGTCGTTTGGCTTCGTGTTATGGATTGGAGGGCTTTAAAGTGGCTAATGATGCGCCTCTGGTCTGGCTTCTGGTTTGTGGTCGTGCCTCATCATCGGTGTGGCTTTGGGTTTGTTTTTTGCGTGGTTGTGTGGTGGTGACCTCCTGTGTGGTTTTGTGAGTGTGGGTCTGGTATCATTTTTTGTGTTAGGGAGTCGTTTGTCAATAAGGGCGGGTTTCCAAATGGCTGGTAGGCGGGAGGTATCATCTCGCTTGTTCATGCTGTGTGGGCGTTTTTCTATCTCGATTGCTTCTCTGATTATTCTGTTATTAAAATGTTAACTTTTGGCAATGGTTCTGGTATTTTTAAAGTCAATTTCATGTCCTGTGGCTTTAAGGTGTTGGACCAGGGACGATGTTGGTTCCTCTTTTTTGACTGAGTTCTTATGTTCTTCAATGCGTGCACTTATTCTTCTGTTGTTTTGTCCGATGTATGTGGTGGGACAAGTGGTGCATGGGATTTCGTATACTCCTTGGTTTTCTAATTCAATTTTATCTTTGGGGTTTCTAAGGATGGTGGATATTTTTCTGTTTGTGCAGAATGCTGTTTTGATGTTGTGTTTATGGAGGATCTTACTGATTCTGTCTGTGGTGCCTTTTATGTATGGGAGGAGGCTTTGCCGTTTTCTTGTTCTTTGTCTTGGATTTTAGTGG
>NW_024099852.1:0-5699 GCF_016545835.1 Crotalus tigris
TTGTTCTTTTTCTAGTTTTCAAAAATTGAGCCGTTTTTGTTTCAGGGGAAGGACATTCCTGATGCCGGGGTCACAGTTTTTTGTGCTCCGGAGATGAAAAATTATTTTTGACCCAAATTTAAAAACGGACCTTAGAATGGGATTCGGGGTTTAATTTCATGCTTAAAAATGGTGCTTTTTCTAGTTTTCAAAAATTGAGCCGTTTTGGTATCCTGGGAAGGAAATCCCTGATGCCGGGTTCACAGATTTTTGTGCTCCAGAGGTGCAATTTTTTTTTGACCCAAATGTAAAAACGGACCTCAGAAGGGGATTCGGGGTTAAATTTCATGCTTTAAAATTGTGCTTATTCTAGTTTTCAAAAATTGAGCCATTTTGGTATCCAAGGAAGGAAATCCCTGATCCAAGGGTCACGGATTTTTGTGCTCCGGAGGTGCAATTTTTTTTTGACCCAAATGTAAAAACGGACCTCAGAAGGGGATTCAAGGTTAAAATTCATGCTTAAAAATGGTGCTTTTTCTAGTTTTCAAAAATTGAGCCGTTTTGGTATCCAGGGAAGGAAATCCCTGATGCCGGGTTCACAGATTTTTGTGCTCCAGAGGTGCAATTTTTTTTTGACCCAAATGTAAAAACGGACCTCAGAAGGGGATTCGGGGTTAAATTTCATGCTTTAAAATTGTGCTTATTCTAGTTTTCAAAAATTGAGCCGCTTTAGTGTCCGGGGAAGGGAATCCCTGATGCCGGGGTCACGGATTTTTGTGCTCCGGAGATGAAATCTTTTTTTTGACCCAAATGTAAAAACCGACCTCAGAATGGGATTCGGGATTAAATTTCATGCTTAAAAATGGTGCTTTTTCTAGTTTTCAAAAATTGAGCCATTTTGGTATCCAAGGAAGGAAATCCCTGATGCAAGGGTCACGGATTTTTGTCCTCCGGAGGTGCAATTTTTTTTTGACCCAAATGTAAAAATGGACCTCAGAAGGGGATTCAAGTTTAGATTTCATGCTTAAAAATGGTGCTTCTTCTCGTTTTCAAAAATTGAGCCGTTTTAATGTCCGGGGAAGGATATTCCTGATGCCGAGGTCATAGATTTTTGTGCTCCAGAGATAAAAAAATTTTTGAACCAAATGTAAAAACGGACCTCAGAATGGGATTCAGGGTTAAATTTCATGCTTAAAAATGGTGCTTTTTCTACTTTTCAAAAATTGAGCCATTTTGGTATACAGGGAAGGACATTCCTGATGCCGGGGTCACGATTTTTGTGCTCCGGAGATGAAAATTTTTTTTTTCACCCAAATGTAAAAACGGACGTCAGAATGGGATTCGGGGTTAAATTTCATGCTTAAAAATGGTGCTTCTTCTAGTTTTCAAAAATTGAGCCGTTTTAGTGTCCGGGGAAGGATATTCCTGATGCCGAGGTCATAGATTTTTTTGCTCCGGAGATCAAAAATTTTTTTGGACTAAAATGTAAAAACAGACCTCAGAATGGGATTCGGGGTTAAATTTCATGCTTAAAAATGGTGCTTCTTCTAGTTTTCAAAAATTGAGACATTTTGGTATCCAGGGAAGGACATTCCTGATGCCGGGGTCACGGATTTTTGTGCTCCGGAGATGAAATATTTTCTTTTGACCCAAATGTAAAAACGGACCTCAGAATGGGATTCGGGGTTAAATTTCATGCTTAAAAATGGTGTTTCATCTAGTTTTCAAAAATTGAGCCATTTTGGTATCCAAGGAAGGAAATCCCTGATGCAAGGGTCACGGATTTTTGTGCTCCGGAGGTGCAATTTTTTTTTGACCCAAATGTAAAAACGGACCTCAGAAGGGGATTCAAGGTTAAATTTCATGCTTTAAAATTGTGTTTATTGTAGTTTTCAAAATTGATCCGTTTTAGTGTCCAGGCAAGGAAAATCCTGATGCCGGCGTGACGGATTTTTGTGCTCCGGAGATGAAATTTTTTTTTGACCCAATTGTAAAAACGGACCTCAGAATGGGATTTGGGGTTAAATTTCATGCTTAAAAATGGTGCTTTTTCTAGTTTTCAAAAATTGAGCCGTTTTGGTATCCAGGGAAGGAAATCCCTGATGCAAGGGTCACGGATTTTTGTGCTCCCGAGGTGAAATTTTTTTTTGGACCCAAATGTAAAAACGGACCTGAGAAGGGGATTCAAGGTTAAATTTCATGCTTTAAAATTGTGTTTATTGTAGTTTTCAAAATTGATCCGTTTCAAAATTGATCCAGGCAAGGAAAATCCTGATGCCGGCGTGACGGATTTTTGTGCTCCGGAGGTTAAATTTTTTTTTGACCCAAATGTAAAAACGGACCTCAGAATGGGATTCAAGGTTAAATTTCATGCTTTAAAATTGTGCTAACTCTAGTTTTCAAAAATTGAGTCGTTTTAGTGTCCGGGGAAGGAAATCCCTGATGCCGGGGTCACGGATTTTTATGCTCCGGAGATGAAATGTATTTTTTTGACCCAAATGTAAAAACGGACCTCAGAATGGGATTCGGGGTTAAATTTCATGCTTAAAAATGGTGCTTCTTCTAGTTTTCAAAAATTGAGCCGTTTTAGTGTCTGGGGAAGGAAATTCCTGATGCCGGGGTCACAGATGTTTGTGCTCCGGAGATGAAATATTTTTTTTGACCCAAATGTAAAAACGGACCTCAGAATGGGATTCGGGATTAAATTTCATGCTTAAAAATGGTGCTTTTTCTAGTTTTCAAAAATTGAGCCATTTTGGTATCCAAGGAAGGAAATCCCTGATGCAAGGGTCACGCATTTTTGTGCTCCGGAGGTGCAATTATTTTTTGACCCAAATGTAAAAACGGACCTCAGAAGGGGATTCAATGTTAAATTTCATGCTTAAAAATGGTGCTTCTTCTCGTTTTCAAAAATTGAGCCGTTTTAGTGTCCGGGGAAGGATATTCCTGATGCCGAGGTCATAGATTTTTGTGCTCCAGAGATGAAAAATTTTTTGAACCAAATGTAAAAACGGACCTCGACAGGGGATTCGAAGGTTAAATTTGTCATGCTTTAAATGTGCTAACCTCAGTTGTCAGAAAATTGAGATCGTTTTGTGTCCGGTGAAGGAAAATCCCTGATGCCGGGGTCCACGGTTTTTGTGCTCCGGAGATGACTCTTTTTTTTGACCCAAATGTAACAAACGTACCTCATAATGGGATTTCGGGGTTTAAATTGTACATGCTTAAAAATGGTGCTTTTTCTAGTTTTCAAAAATTGAGCCGTTTTGGTATCCAGGGAAGGAAATCCCTGATGCCGGGTTCACAGATTTTTGTGCTCCAGAGGTGCAATTTTTTTTTGACCCAAATGTAAAAACGGACCTCAGAAGGGGATTCGGGGTTAAATTTCATGCTTTAAAATTGTGCTTATTCTAGTTTTCAAAAATTGAGCCGCTTTAGTGTCCGGGGAAGGGAATCCCTGATGCCGGGGTCACGGATTTTTGTGCTCCGGAGATGATATCTTTTTTTTGACCCAAATGTAAAAACGGACCTCAGAATGGGATTCGGGATTAAATTTCATGCTTAAAAATGGTGCTTTTTCTAGTTTTCAAAAATTGAGCCATTTTGATATACAAGGAAGGAAATCCCTGATGCAAGGGTCACGGATTTTTGTGCTCCGGAGGTGCAATTTTTTTTTGACCCAAATGTAAAAACGGACCTCAGAAGGGGATTCAGGGTTAAATTTCATGCTTAAAAATGGTGCTTTTTCTACTTTTCAAAAATTGAGCCATTTTGGTATACAGGGAAGGACATTCCTGATGCCGGGGTCACGGATTTTTGTGCTCCAGAGATGAAAATTTTTTTTCACCCAAATGTAAAAACGGACGTCAGAATGGGATTCGGGGTTAAATTTCATGCTTAAATATGGTGCTTCTACTAGTTTTCAAAAATTGAGACGTTTTAGTGTCCGGGGAAGGATAATCCTGATGCCGAAGTCGTAGATATTTGTGCTCCTGAGATGAAAAATTTCTTGGACTGAAAATGTAAAAACGGAACCGCAGAATGGGGATTCGGGTGTTAAATTTTCATGTTAAAAATGGGGGCTTCTTCTAGTTTTTCAAAAATTGAGCCTTTTAGTGTCGCGGGGGCAGATATTCCTGATGCCGAGGTCATCAGATTTTTGTGCTCCGGAGATGAAAAATTTTTTGACTAAATGTAAAAACAGACCTCAGAATGGGATTCGGGGTTAAATTTCATGCTTAAAAATGGTGCTTCTTCTAGTTTTCAAAAATTGAGCCATTTTGGTATCCAGGGAAGGACATTCCTGATGCCGGGGTCACGGATTTTTGTGCTCCGGAGATGAAATATTTTCTTTTGACCCAAATGTAAAAACGGACCTCAGAATGGGATTCGGGGTTAAATTTCATGCTTAAAAATGGTGCTTCTTCTAGTTTTCAAAAATTGAGCCGTTTTGGTATCCAAGGAAGGAAATCCCTGATGCAAGGGTCACGGATTTTTGTGCTCCGGAGGTGCAATTTTTTTTTGACCCAAATGTAAAAACGGACCTAAGAAGGGGATTCAAGGTTAAATTTCATGCTTTAAAATTGTGTTTATTGTAGTTTTCAAAATTGATCCGTTTTAGTGTCCAGGCAAGGAAAATCCTGATGCCGGCATGACAGATTTTTGTGCTCCGGAGGTGAAATTTTTTTTTGACCCAATTGTAAAAACGGACCTCAGAATGGGATTTGGGGTTAAATTTCATGCTTAAAAATGGTGCTTTTTCTAGTTTTCAAAAATTGAGCCGTTTTGGTATCCAGGGAAGGAAATCCCTGATACAAGGGTCACGGATTTTTGTGCTCCCGAGGTGAAATTTTTTTTTGGACCCAAATGTAAAAACGGACCTCAGAAGGGCATTCGAGGTTAAATTTAATGCTTTAAAATGGTGCTTATTGTAGTTTTCAAAAATTGAGCGGTTTTAGTGTCTTGGGAAGGAAATGGCTGAGGACAGGGTCACGGATTTTTGTGCTCTGGAGATGAAATTTTTTTTTGACCCAAATGGAAAAACGGACCTGAGAAGGGGATTCAAGGTTAAATTTCATGCTTTAAAATTGTGTTTATTGTAGTTTTCAAAATTGATCCGTTTTAGTGTCCAGGCAAGGAAAATCCTGATGCCGGCGTGACGGATTTTTGTGCTCCGGAGGTTAAATTTTTTTTTGACCCAAATGTAAAAACGGACCTCAGAAGGGGATTCAAGGTTAAATTTCATGCTTTAAAATTGTGCTAACTCTAGTTTTCAATAATTGAGTCGTTTTAGTGTTTGGGGAAGGAAATCCCGGATGCCGGGGTCACGGATTTTTATGCTCCGGAGATGAAATATTTTTTTTTTTACCCAAATGTAAAAACGGACCTCAGAATGGGATTCGGGGTTAAATTTCTTGCTTAAAAATGGTGCTTTTTCTAGTTTTCAAAAATTGAGCCGTTTTGGTATCCTGGGAAGGAAATCCCTGATGCCGGGTTCACAGATTTTTGTGCTCCAGAGGTGCAATTTTTTTTTGACCCAAATGTAAAAACGGACCTCAGAATGGGATTCGGGGTTAAATTTCATGCTTAAAAATGGTGATTCTTCTAGTTTTCAAAAATTGAGCCGTTTTGGTGTCAGGGGAAGGAAATTCCTGATGCCGGGGTCACAGATTTTTGTGCTCTGGAGATGAAAAATTTTTTTTGACCCGAATGTAAAAACG